>NC_041360.1:22090697-22390697 GCF_900634415.1 Cottoperca gobio
TAGTGAAGATGAAGATGAAGATGAAGTTAGGGCTCCAAAAACATTTCCTAAAGATGATAAGATGAGCACAGACTGTAACATGCAGATTGCGTGTTGTAAACACCAATGATGTGATGATTATGATCCTCTACCACAAAAGATGTGACCATAGCATGCATTAGAAATGCCTCTGTGCTGTTGCTTTGCTAAGGTAAAAGAACCAGGCTCAGGTTAAGAAAGGAAAGCTCACATTTCAGCCATGCATTGACACGAGGTGAAACTTGAACTTGGATTCTTTGACTTAAAAAGGAAGATTTATCCACCAATCCATCACCTTAATCTCCAGACTCTTAACAGGCCAGTATACCCATCAGAAGTGATTATCGCATGGTCACATGGCGTCTGAGACCGCCACCCCACCCCCAAAGCTGCGTGCGTGTTTGAGTGTTTGACTTTCTGAAAGCGGCACTCCGACATTCCCAGCTTCTGCATTGGCTACCTGTGAAAATAAGACTTGAACTTCTCCCTTAAGGCGCAGACACACCAAACAGACATCAAAGAACGAGCGCTCACAGAGCCGACTGTTTACTTTGCATCATCACAATGCATCATTTGCCTTGGCTGTCATTCATTGTTTATTACATTCATTATATACATTTTAAAATATGTGTGAAGAACAATCATTCCATGTACTGTGACAGAACTTTGAACTGAAGTGTTTGAAATTGGAGATACAAAAGCAGTTACAGAAAAGAGACTAGAGTTAGCCTTGTTCAAAACAAAGGAAGGAACCGCCCTTTCTTCTTCCTTTAAATTAAATCCTTTAGGGTTCCACCACCCACGAGCACAAGTCCTCTGTGATCCCATGTAAGTATACAGTGACTGCTCACAAACTGAGAGGTGAAAGGTCAAAGACAAGACTGAATCTAAATGTGTGTCTGTGTTGTAGGCGCCTGCTGTGTGATGCACGTAATTGAACCCTCCATATATTTTGTGTGTCTCCTTCCACCACCTACTCTCTGATGTAAAGCTGATTAGACTGCTGCCACACTTCCGCCTCCCTCCACTCCGACCTGCCAAAAGGTGCTAATTATAGGATGACCTCGACAGCGCTGCTTCATGGTCAACTGCTGCCCTCCCACTCACTGCGCAGGGCCCAGTCATTACATAAGTAACTATCACTCTGGGTCAGAGGCACCCACTCTTTGTCTTCCGACACTCCTCAACCGGTAGACTCCTGTCAGCGGAAGGAGAGTGGGTGAGGAGGAAATTTACAGGAATAGTGTGACATTTTTAGAAACATGTTGATTTGTTTCCTTCATTTTCTGGAAGGATTTATTGGCACACAGACGGTGTGCCGTGACTTCCCACAGTCTTAGCCTTTCTTTTTTTTTTTTTACATATTTGTGATTAAACAAACATGATACAACGTGTTAAACTCTCCCGGCTGATGCCAGCGATGTATTATGCCCCTAATACCAGTGTGAGGCTGAGCAAAAAAGACTACACAGGAAAGGGAGGGGCTCTGTCTTCATCAGTCGCTCCGACTATAGTGTGAGATAGCAAATGAGTGTATTTCCCAAAATGTCAGACGTTTCCTTTTAAGGAAACATTTCACTTTGAATAAGTGGTTACCTCAGAATCAAAGAGCCGTCATCAAAGAGAATGCGTTCACACTTTGAGAATGTGCACCGGTCTTCAAAGTCATGCAGGGGAAATCCACCATTTCAAAGGGTGAACTGGAGATTAATTGTAGTAAATGATGGCATTTGAAAGGAACCGGTTAAAGTGTCACAGACTGATGAGTTTAATAACTGTACGTATACTGTGTATTCAGATACATGCTCTTACAATGTATTGCAAAGAGGCAGCACCGACACCTTCAAACTGTATTCCTCTCTGCTTGTGTAATAGTAATTCATGTCAGAGATCAGATTATTCTTTCAGCCGAAAGGAAGAGAGGAGCGACCAAGCAGGACTCCTCCATCCACAAAACTCCTGCCAGACTCGCATCAAGGCAGCCTTGTTTGCCACCACATGATGACTAAACTAAAATTAAAGTGGCACTGATCACATGCAGCTCGCCACATCTGCCTAAAGACTCCCCAACTAACTGTAGACCACTGGAGCCGGAGTGGAGCCCTCCCCAGACAGAGCTGCCCCGGGGCAACTGTGCTTCATGTTCCACCAGGCTCCACCAAACAGTAATTTTGTTTCTTTGAGGTTGCTTCAGAGGACTAACTTAAAAAACACCGGCCATGAAGTATCAAATTACAATTTCAGTTGCTAAGAATTGTCTTTCTGTGACATGACTGCAGTAAAGATCTCAAAATGTAAAGATGTTAAAATAAGAGTAAACACGCAGTGCTTCTGAAACAGACTTAACATTTGATACATGTTTAAATAAAAGTGTGTATACGTTTAGAAGTTACCATGTTCTACTTAGATTTCTCTCTGCTAAGACACGAGCTGAACGTAAACATTTGTTTTGAATTAAGTGGCCTCTAAAAACAGAAGTTTTAATCTGCTAGCATCCCTCAACCTCTGTGCCCATCTCATTAAAATCATTTGCTGAATTTGGGCTATAAAAGCAAATGCAGCAATTGCTGGCATGAGGCTTTAATTAGAGTTACGACTGGAGGTGGGGGCTCTGTGGGGAATTTTTAAAGATCTGCGTGTTTGTATGCATGCACTCAAAGTGGATGTGTTGCAATATGTCTGCAGGGTTTCAAATGCCCTCGAAACCTCTATGTCGATCTGTGACAGAGAGCAGGAGAAAGATGATTAATCTCTTTTGACAAGGACGAGCAGCAGCTTGATCTCCTCTTACTTTCACCTGCAGACAACCTGCGAGTCGAAGCTTCAGGCTGTTTTGGTGTTTCATTAGCAATAAGATTTTTATGTGGCAAATAATTCAAATGTGCATTTAAAATGTACCTTTGGCAACTTCTGTTTGATTGTACTAAATGCTCGCGACTGTTTAGCCTCTGGATTGAATAATAATTTGTGACTTGTTGACCCAGTCTGCTGTTGCAGAAACGTTCGACCTTTCTCTGTAAAGGAAGCGTTTGTTGCAAATCAACTAGAATCTATAAATATTATAAATAAAGCGGCATCTGAGTTCAGTTGATAACATGTCATTTAAGATCAAAATGTCTTTGTAAAAGTGTAAAACTCTCGTTCTAATCACGTCTTGTTAAATGGACAATCATTTGACAGACTTGTTATTTTCTCCACAGGAAGATGCCGTTAAAACGTTGCACAGCCTGAGTCAGCAAAATTATGCCTTACTGCAGTATCTGCGCATGGTAATTACCATATGGTTAACATTAGGAAAAGTATCATGGTTACGGTTTAAATAAAAGGAACTTTATTTTTTTATTTTTTATTCTGGTACAGTTCATGTCATTTGCACTATTCAGCCTGATTTACAGAGAAACATTCACGACGTCATGTGTACTTCAACTACAGTTTTGATTATTTGACATTGATACTCTGAAGTTTCCTTAGAAAAAACACAAGCAATATTGTCATATAGGATGAAAAAGGAGTTTTATGTAACTTTAAAGCTACCAGTAATCAGACTTCTGATGTAATGCACTATAAAGTTCAACACATCTATCAGTTAATATTAACAGCAGCTGTATCACCTGAGGCCTTGCAAGAATTAACAGAGTCCCCGTCTGCTGTTGACTCCAGGATGTTGAATCACTTCCAACATGCACAGGAAAAGAGCGATTGAAGAAGAAGAAGAAGAAGAAGAAGAAGAAGAAGAAGAAGAAGAAGAAGAAGAAGAAGAAGAAGCGAAAGAAGAAGAAGAGAGGGGATTTACAATAGTGTGAAATAGAAAGTAACAGAAGTCAAGAGTGTTGGGAGAGAAAAGACAGATCAAGATAAGAATGTTTGTTTAAATAGGGATAGAAATCAGATATACAAAATATTTATAGAGACTGAAATTTAGAAGGAGAGATAAGGGGAAAGTTACCCATTGTGAGCTGTGATTTTGAGTCCATTTACATTTAAATTGCCTAAATCATGATTAACAACACTGCTTTCTTGCAAAGAGTTAGATTGGAAGACTGACACCACGCTCATGTTTGTGCGATACATATACAGCCAGCAGCTGGTTAGCTTAGCTTCGCACAGAGACTGGAAACAGCTAGCATTGCTCTTTCCAAAGCTAACACATGTGCCTCACAGAACCTCTGAAACTCACTAAATAACACGTTATGTCTTGTTTGTAAAATCTGCAGAGACTGTGAAAACGTACATAAAGAAACGAGACTTAATAAGCGTAGGCCGTAAAATGTTGAACGACGTTTGTGTGATAAAAGACGAACGTGATGCATCTCTTTGGAACTGCTCTCCGTGTTCACTACTCTCAACACTGAAACATGATCTACTAGTATTTAGTTGACAAGACCAAAATGGTGGCAGATCAGAAAACTCTCATGATTCCTGAAGGTACTGTTTATTTATGACATTTATTTATTTCGTGGATTGTCTGGATGAAAGTGAGACACCTGTAAGTGTTGACAGGCTGATATTTCACTCATCAGCAGAGTTCTTTTTATGACACATTCACCCTGCGGTAAAAAAAAGGACTTTTATTCTCTATTCATCGCCGTCCTCTGAGTCATGGAAGAAAAAACACGTTTTTTTTTACCTAGATATAGAAATAAAGATTTAGAGATAACATAAATAAATAAGGAATAAAGAGTAGAGCAGCAGAAAACAGACTTAAAGGACTTGGAAAGACTTTACATGTTGGAATAAATTTGTGAACGTGAATTGAAGAATGTAGATGATGACTATGAAAATGAACTTTGAGAGCAGAGAAATCGCAATATATCGAAGAGATTACCCAACCTGGATGTTAGATAACCGGTTTTGTGATGGGACTTTTTGATTCTTTACTCCTCTCCTTCATCAACCAACTGTTTCTCTGTGAACAAATGAAACGACGACGATGAATCGCAACACAATGTTGCTTTACCAGAAATCTGAGGTGACTAATAACGATGAAACACAAGAAACCCCCCTTCTCTACGTTCACTATCTATATCCTTATAGTTACACGATGTGTAATCACCATCGAGAAAGAAAACAGGAATGTGGTTTTATTTCACAACAACAGGACGTACAGGTCCGGCGTCTTTGACCTAACAGTATCTCACCGACACTTACTTCATGTCTGCTCAATAAAATGCGATACAATCCAGATCGGTACACGTAAGTACATAATCCTTCCATCTGCTTGGCTTTAACTTCTGATTTAAAGGAGAATTAAACTCACGTATTCAGGTGCTGGTATATCATCAATCTGTGTTGTACTCTGCATTCCAAGATTTCTTTTTGACACCCTGAAATCCCCTTGACAAACCACAGAGAACTCCCAATAAACACGGACACCAAACGCACCTTTTGGTGAATCAAAGAGTGAACGTGAACCATCGACACTTTGTTAACCACGTGGTATTGAGGCAACTGTGGTGTCTAATCCGAAAAAGCTCACGTGAGTGTCAAAGTACATACAGTATGACAGTGTAATGCATGAATTAAACACGATAAACTCAATTAAATCCATGAAAGACACTGTGGGTTTCACAAATAACTTGTTTTGTCATCACAACTTAATCACCTGCACTATTTCAGTTCTCAGAGCTTTAAGTGTTCCAGGCATTTGAACTGTGGAGAACTTGCCTGGACATGTCTGCAGTCAGTGTGGATGGACAGAGAAATACCAGAAACAAAAGTAAAAGCATAGTAACTATGAAACAGCTGGTTTTTCCAGGGAAGAGACGAATGAGTCACTCCCGTTACTCAGAAACGTGATGTATATACTTATCTGTTGAGGCTACTTCCAGTGAAGAATTAAACATCTCTTCGTCTAGAGTTCAGACACTTCAGTCCTGACACAATAACCTGATTAATGTATTAATGCATATAGACAAGGAAAGTATGATGGCGTATATTACAGATTACATTGTCATGTCAAAGAACAGTTAATTTTTTTTCTTCATTCACCGAGGTGCAGTGGAAACAGGTGAGTTTTCAGTCTGCGACGGAAGGTGTGAAGACTGTCTGCTGTCCTGACATCAATGGGGAGGTCGTTCCACCATTTTGGTGCCAGGATAGCAAACAGGTGGGTTTTGTTTGAGGGAAATCTGGGTCCCACTCGTAGTGAGGGAGTGGCGAGCCGATTGGTCGACGCAGAGCGAAGCGAAAGCGAAGGGGTGTATGGTTCGACCATGGCCTGGATGTAGGAAGGGGCTGATCCATTCACAGCACGGTGGACCAGCACCAGAGTCTTGAAGCAGATTCAGGCCAACACTGGTAGCCAGTGAAGGGAGCGGAGGAGCGGTGTAGTGTGGGAGAACTTGATTGAAGACCAATCGGGTGTTGACATGATCACTTTCGCCACAAAGACAAAGGTGAAGTTGATTGACTCGTTTGTTTGACAAGACAATGAGAGGAGACGTCTCGGTTGGAGGCAGCTATTTGCTATTGGCTGTAGTCATTTAGGTACTATTACTACTACATTTATGCACTTTGGGCATGGAATAATCCACACAAATCTAAAATTAGAAACATTCATATTCATTGATGAAAAAGAGTAAAATAAAGGTAAAACTAATAATTCATACACCCCTTTAATGAAGTGTAGTATATGAGACGACTCATAATGGTGAAGAGCGTCATCTTTCCGATGATGTCACCTGCTGCAGGTGAAAATGACACTGTGTTTTTTCTTTTCTTTCTGTGCCACCATTACATAATCCCTTCTGAATAAAGAGCAGCGGATACTTACCTGCCTACTTTATACACCATACATGATGGCCTATATCCCTTACCTGTGGTGAATAGTACTTAGTGCAGCAGGTTCTATTGTACCTGCAGATATAGAGAGGGAGGACCCCCTCGGAGGCCCCCCTCGGTGATCCGGTGTCCTGCAGTCTCAGGTTTCCTTCAGGGAACCCCTGGTATCTTTCTGTTTGGCCAGCATTATGTGTGACTTCCTGTCTGTGGCAGGGATATGACTGCAGGACCTCTCCAGGGACATGGTGACAATTGTCCTCCTCTTTAGTTTCCCTTCTTTTCTTCTTGTTTGGCTGTTTTCGTGTGTGTGTGTGTGTGTGTGTGTGTGTGTGTGTGTGTGTGTGTGTGTGTGTGCATCAGAAAGGTTTTAAATGTTACTTTTTTGTTGTGCTGGTTCAAGTTATTCCTGAATGATGATGTATTTTTTGCCAGTATGCAATAAATTACATTATAGAAGAAATATGCAACAGCAAGATTATCTTTCTGCATTAAATGGCATTTTTAAAATTGTTTTTGCAAGTGTATACCAGCAATAACACATCACAAAAACACTTAAACCTGAGTGTATTCATCAGCATCTATGGCATAGCTAATGTGCACCTCCTCTAAAGGGTAATTACATGCGGTGGTCCGACAGATACCACCTGGAGACCATGCTCCACGTTCGCTATCCTACATAAAAAATGAAAGTAGATATTATTAATTGAATGATTATTGAATCTCTCTCTTTCTGTGCACACCGCCTCATGATTGCTGCAATCATTGCTCTACATCATAATGAACGAATAATACAAACTCTTTGGCGTAAACTGTAACAGTAAAGAATAGGGTTCTCCCCCCCTGTCTCCACACACCGTGAAGTGATCCCATCCTAGTGCAACTCCAGTACTAGACATGGGGTCCAAAAGCAGTCTTAGCCAAATGATGTTTAAGTCTTTTTTAGTAAACAATTCCCTGTGTGAGTCACTATCTTTCCATTTCAGCTCTGCGAAGAAACACTGTCCAGAGAAACACAAGGAGGGAATTAAGTTAAGACCTGAAAAATAAATCTGAACCTAAAGCACAATACGTCCTGATAATAGACAACACATTCAGCTCGTGCTGTGGTAGTGTCAACACCGGGTGAAACCTGACACTGAACTATAAATCAGAGGTGCTGTGCACGGAGATGCAGAAGCATAAATCCACTTTTAAAGAGAGAGAAGCCTCCAGACTCCATACATTATTCCATAATTATGAGCCAAAATTAAAATGCTCCCTGCCAGCGGGTTGAACCTTGAAAATGTATTTTTTTGTAATCAAACAGAAAAAAACACAATGTTTGAATCCAACAGTTTCTCTAGTCAGAGTGGCTGCTGCTGCCAGCTGGCAGGCTGATGCACACTTTGTGGAAATGCTGGTTTTAAATGCTGCTTTTGCATTAGGCAAACATTTGATCATTCACAGCAGACAGTAGACATCTGTGGGAACACAAATATACCTTTGAATATGAATCTTGATGGCAGGTATGAAGTGTACATGGGGTAAGTTTGCAGTTGTTGTCTCCAATGGGACTAGAAGGAAGGCTAAAGATATCCAACAGTGGTAAACTAAAATAAATGTACGTTACTGTACCTCAGCTAAATGCACAGTGTTGTCATTGTGATCCCAATATCAGATAATGGCTACATATGCCTTCTTTCAAGTACACGTCAAAGTCTTTTCTTCTCCTGCTCATTTTGTTTAGAAAAGATTGTCATGTTTTCCTCAACCTGAGAAAGCCGGTCATCCTCACGGGACTCTGGTAAAAGGTGAAACTCAAGACGATCTCTAGTTAGTGTAGCGTAGGTTAAAGCATCCTCCTTTCAGAGCCAAGCGGAGAAAGAGAGGAAAGGAGACAAATAGGTTCCCACCGGCAGAGAGAGGTCAGCTCTCCTGGGAGGCCTCTCCACTATTCTCTCAGTGAGGTGTGCTAGAAAAGAGTTTTTTACTTGCGTCCAGAGTGAAGAAAAGGCTCCCACCCATAACCTCACAGTCTGCCTCCGGCGTGCACACAACAGCATGCACCATCTCTCTCTCTCTCTCACACACACACACACACACACACACACACACACACACACACACACACACACACACACATTGCATTAACCTGCTAATGGATTGACCCCCCCCCCACCCCTCCACTGCTGTCTCCTTTTTGTTTCGATGCACAGATCACTTTCCTCCAGCTCGATTGGAGAACAGCAGGCGAGCTGCGTTCCCTCACACACCCATCAATATGCTCAAGAACAGGTGTGCAACCTTTCATATACATTGTTCTGTATGATACAGCTGTGGTCTGCATAGTTTCACCTGACATCTTCCCATAATCGCCTGTTGCACATTTGATGCGTTTGAAAGAACTTCGTGCCAACAAAACGCATAAATCAAGTTTATTCTCAGTTGCATTTGCAGTTTGTAGCATTGTTATTATTATAATTTATTCTCTGGAATTGAAACAGAAAGCAGACAGTATCTTTAATAAGGACGCAATTATGTATTTATACTTCCACATGAATCATAAAGAATGAATGTTTAAAATCTGCATCTGGATCCAGGTCTGCGTCAAAACACACAGTGATAATTATACCAGAGTTATACTTTCGCTGAGCTTTGCCCTCTCACAGGCTTTGCTATTGGCTTTATCCCATCAGGTACATTTTGGCACTGCTCTATGCCAACATGTTATTCCAGGAACTAGTCCCAAAGGGTGCGGAGGACAGTGGGGGAAAAAAAAAGCAGAATCTGTGACAATGTTTTCACGTTATGTTAGGTTTAATTAACTTTGTGTTGTGGAGACGGGCTGTAAGTGTGTCGTGTCACTCAGCAGTGAAACAAGCCTAAACGGTCCAAAATGGATTGTGTGAGTTAATGTTTGCAGCCTGATCCCAAACTGACAGATTTAATTATTCCTTTGGGCTTTAATCAGGTCGGGTTTCATTTAGTTCATTCCATGTATTTGGGATCAAATGCTGAGACTGTTTGGGAGCGAGTCAGGTTAAAACAGAACTCCTTTTGGTTCATGTGGGAACGAGTCGGAAATGTGTTTGACCTTAAAAATATTGTAAAATGATTGAAACATATTGTTTAGATTAATACTGTGTGTTGAACAAACCTCATTCAGATTGTTACATTTGAGTTTTTAACGTTCAGCTGAGGGAAAGCATTGATCTTATATAATACCATTCTTTAACACTATAATCCTTTCAAAAGTAATCTGTTACTCTTGAACCTCTTTGTGAATCTCTCTTCAGGATCCATCCCGTCGTCCATTGATCTGAGCTGCTCCCTCTCTCTGACCTTTCATTTTGAACAGTTAATTCCTCTGTCCACAGACATGTGTGATGTTTGAGTGTGTGACGAACGCCCTTGATCCGCCTGGGGTGAGGGACTTTGTGACAAACATGCCACCTCACACCCGCGTCTGACTCTACACATCCGCTTCAAAGAGATCTAGGAGACAACTGGAGTTTCACATTTATCCATCTTGTTTGGACTTCAGCCCAGGAGTTGTATGTCTGTGTTTGAATGTATTTGAGCAGGACTGTTCGTGTGTGTGTGAGATTGTTTGTGTGTTCGAAACACATTGTTACTGGTACCGGTCTGTGCGCAGAAAGAGCCAATAGCAAGCGTATCCATAACAGAGCTTAGTGTCAAATGAGAGCATCTTCAACCTTTAGGCTCGGATGTTCTTTCTTACCTGCTTGTTCCCTTAAATGTTCAATGTGTAGTTCCAAGCCATCTGCTCCAAAAGAAAGGGAAGTTCAGCCTTTACGCACAATTCTGAACTGCAGCAGGTTTTCTATAAAGTGTATCTGGCTCAGTGTGTTTTAAATAAAGTGCTTGTTTGATCGTCAAACAGCGTCTGAAACTCCTTCCCCCGACACGTTTCCGACATCTGGATTTGGGAAGCTTTCCAAAACAAAAAATAAGACAAGCACGGCCATTAGCCAGGTGTTCGAAGGTGAGAAAGCATGTATGATCTTCTTTTCACAAAATCATTTCCGGCACTTTTCGTATTGACACAAACTGCTGCAACGCCACAAATGCCTTTGAGGAAAGATTTTCTGAAAGTGTGTTTTATCTCCATTTTAAAGATAATTGATGATGGTGATAGCAGGCTACATCGCCTAAAGGTGCTGCATACATTCAATATCAAACCTGTTTGAACCAATGTACACATGCAAGGTCATGACAGATGTATCGGGGGCATGAAGTTCTGATCGTAAAGGAAGAGCTCGTATTCAACACTTAAAAACTGCAATACAATTTGATGCTTTATTGTGCGATTTACATAGCATACATTGGAGTACATATAAAACATACATAACCTTTTGCTCTTCTCTCTCTTCATGGGTCAATAGCATATTTACTACTGCACTAGATACAGCTGCACAACCTTACGACAACATGTACGTTGCCTCAGAGAGGAATTGTAACATAAACCATGTGTCTGTATCTGTTGCTCCGATGATATGAGGAGGAGGAAACCGACTTCCAACTTTATGGTATGTTTGTCTTTCTCTACTTCACAATTTATGCTGATGTGTGTTAGCCGGAGCATAATGTTTGTCACTGTCTTTGTCTGTTTACAGACACATCATGTGTGTGTGTGTGTGTGTGTGTGTGTGTGTGTGTGTGTATCGGTGGGGGGGTGCGAGTGGATGAAATGTGATCCCATTAAGCAGTAACCCCCCCCTCCCTCACCCCCCAAGGCCATTATAACTCTCTTCGCTGGCACCCCCCCCCTCCCTCCCTCCTCCAACCATCCCTCTCTCAAAGTTTGGACACCTGCCAGGTCCCACAGTCATTATCCTAATGAGCACTGACAGCCTAAAGTCAGTCTGGCTACAACACACACACACACACACACACACACACACACACACACACACACACACACACATACACACACACTCTTATCTTGACACACACACGCACATAACTTTGGATATAGTCTTAACAACGTGGTCCTAGCGCTGGTATGAATCACTGAATAAATCACATTAACAAGACTTTAGAGGCTTTTCATCAAACACACGTCCGAGTTATGCGTCCATTCACTTGAAAACTTCATAATTGATCCTGGACAACACATGTATGAGAGTCATGTTTTCTCTACATTGTTCATAATGACAGTTGAAGCAGGAAAACCTAGAAAAGACCGTACATTGGTTGTTTTCAGGTGTCCTTGCAATTCGGTGGACTAAGGTGTAACTTGCGGGAGAAGTCCCAATTCCCTGAATTGAAAGTAAACAGCCATAAAGAGAAGACAGAAAGCAGTGCTGTGTTAGAACAAAGCACGGGGCCGCATTGTTGGGGGGCGTGTTGCCTCAGGTACTGGTGAGACAATGAAATACAATCCAGGAAATCCAGTTTGAGGAGAAGATCAGATGCACAAACACTGCAGTTTATAATTCTCAGGACTTTAAAGCAGGAGGATCTTTCGTCACTACGATGCAATGTAAAAAATAGAAATCGCTGCTCATATTGCAAAATAATCTGCCAGTAATGTGCGCTTAAACCTTTGCTTTAGGGCTGCAGTAGTAGGTTCAAGTCCCCAAATGGACTGGAACCTGGAGAGGTGCTAATTTACCAAAGGTGCCCTTGAGCAAGGCACCGGACCGCCACACTGCTCCCCGGCCGCTGTATATATATATATATATATATATATATATATATATATATATATATATATATATAAAGCTGCCCTCTACTCCTAATACTGACATGGGTTAAATGCAGAGTCTACATTTCAATGTGTGTGCGGTGCTGTGTACGTGTGTGTAGCTTCCCAACACATGTGACATGTTTCCAGTTTTTAGCCCTGTGCACCATCACCCCCGCTATGACTGGCCTTGTTCAGATAACTCCATCCTCCTTCTGAAAACATGTTTTTGTTCCATTCCTTAGAAGAATAAATAAATAAATCTGACAAAACACATTTGAATGTTGGAGCATAATTGAAGGAAACCAGTGACGACAAACTCACATCCAGCCGTGTCTGATTTCACATGGGAAATGTCATGAGCGAGACACCTGCCAGCCAGAAGAGACGCAACGTGACCTGATGAGACGGCGCACTTCCTGCTGCGACCCCGCCCGTCTGGCAGGAACACACACAGGAAACAGGTTAGTAAAGTGGCTGGTCTGTGTGTACTTGATAGTGTGTGTGTGTGTTTGTGTGTGTGTGTGTGTGTGTGTGTGGACGGCTACACCCTCAGGAGTGTGCCACCACGGCAACTGTCTTCATGGGAACAATACCACCTGTCGCTCAGAGCGACCAGACAATGGAGGCCAGATGGGGACCAAAGGGTGGAGGACGGAACCAAACGCCGACCTCGGCAGCAGCATCAAATCAAACTTTTTAGGTATTCGTGATGCCAAGAGCCTATGGTTTTATTGTTTTTCAGTGTTTGTATGGG
Source organism: Cottoperca gobio (assembly GCF_900634415.1). NCBI lineage: Eukaryota > Metazoa > Chordata > Actinopteri > Perciformes > Bovichtidae > Cottoperca > Cottoperca gobio. Next base: position 22,103,942 of record NC_041360.1, read on the forward strand.
TAATACAGTACATGGCCATCTGGCTTTTTCTTTTCTAAATCTCTTTTTATCCCTGGGTCTGTTTTTCTTTGTCTCTCTCGCTCTTTGATACACATACATACATGAGCAACATGATGTGATTTAGTGACATTTTCTCAAAAGACAACATTTTATTGCCAATTTAAATAAAAAAAACGAATTATTTTTGTATTTTTGAGCTTGTTTTCCAGCTGTGAGTTACTCCAAATGTTCCATTGCGTGTTGCATTTAGATAAAGCTTCTACGCACATTCACATTCGCAAGTCAAAAATAAATCTCAGCATCATCCGACTCCTCAACTTGATGTATTTCCACCTCAGAGTGAGAGACAGTTGTCTTCATTACTCAAGTCTGCAACTGGAAAGTAACATACGCATTCGTGCTAAACCATTGAATCAAACTTACTTTTATAGGTCAGGTAGTCGGTTCGATGTCAGTGTGTGTCTGAGAGGAGATTAAGCAGAAGTTGGCCTTTGGCCCGGGAATCCACCAGTGCAAGGAGGCAGAAGGTTTGGTCACGATCCACTTCTTCTTCTTCTTCTTCTTCTTCTTCTTCTTCTTCTTCTTCTTCTTCTTCTTCTTCTTCTTCTTCTTCTTCTTCTTCTTCTTCTTGAGCCATAAGGCTCTTTGTCTTCATCATCGGACACATCCCTCATTTCCTTTCTTGTGTCTCTCACCGTCTGTCTGTCAGCCATCCCCCTCCTCTTTCTCAAGAAACAGGATGTGAAGAAATGTTTTAGGTTTAGCGAGATAAACCATCCACTTACTTGAAACATGTCATTGCTTACAGCGATGTAAGAAGAATATACATTTTGGGGAAATTGCTGCCTGTATATTTGTTGGTATGTGTGCATAAGAGATCATCCAGTTCTAGGAACTCTAGTATATAACATCTGAGCTGTTATTTCTGCTGTCAGGGTTTTTGAAATAGTCCGTTTTTATGTAAGTTTTACTAAACTTATTAAATTAAATGTCCTAAAACTGTCTTATATTCAAGCCAACACAGTAAAAGAACATTCCTTTAATGAATTCAAACTGCGTTATGTGTGCTATAGAAACTAAGTGTTTGGTCATATACCATCTCTTTGCAGAGACACGACTTTAAATAAGGCAAAAATAATAGAGAATGTGGGAAAACTGTTAAGTTAACACTTAAAAAGCACACAGTATAACTGCATCACGCAGAAGTTTTGTTCCCTTTTTTCCTTTCTTATAAACGTGCATTCAAGTATAAATCTAAGCTATCCCTGTCACACATGCCATGCTGCCATTGGAGGTATAGGAGTGAAGGCTGAATGGAACAGGAGAATGTGGGAACTGAAGGTTTTCTGCCCTGTCAGGGTCGCCATCTGCTCTTTATCCAGGCTGGCACCAAGCCCTGGTCCAGCCCTTGGCACCTACACCCACATCCACACCCACACCCACACACACACACACACACACACACACACACACACACACACACACACACACACACATTGTATGCGTTGTATACGTGTAACTTCGCGAAGAAAAGCCCATATGCAATAGACCTCTGAAAAACAAATATGCTCTTCTAAATTTGTAAAGTTTGATTGGGTTTTAATTGTTTAGAGTTATTTGAAATGACTAGAATTCAATGCAAGTGTTTTTCTGTGGATGTTCTTGTGTGTGTGTGTGTGTGTGTGTGTGTGTGTGTGTGTGTGTGTGTGTGTGTGTGTGTGTGTGTGTGTGTGTGTGTTTGTGGAAAGGGGGGTTGCTTAAGTTTGTATGTGTGTGTGTGAGTGTGTATTTGTATGCAAAACAAAGAACATGTCTTAGTGTTTGAGTGGAAAGACAAGTGGGCCGTAAGTATGTTGTGTGTTTGTGTGTGTGTGTGTGTGTGTGTGTACCTCTGTGTGAATGCAAACTCAAAGTGATTGGCTTTTGTTTTTCGAAGGAGTGAGTGGGGAAGGTGCGTGTCAAGCATGTTTCTCTGCTTTTGGGTTACATGGCTCATTTGGAGCGCGTGTGTGTGTGTGTGTGTGTGTGTGTGTGTGTGTGTGTGTGTGTGTGTGTGTGTGTATGTGTGAGCAGTGATGATGTTGGTTCCCAAAACAAAACCAGCAGCTGTTTTTACAGGCTCACACACACACAAACCCATTCATCTGTTGTCATTTTAGACTCACCCTTTCCTTCTGTAGCTAGCTCTTAACACTTGAAAAAGAACTAAAATTAAATATTTCTTTAATATAATTGATAAAACAAATCATAAAACACAATATCTTTGTCATAGAAACCACAAAACAATACTACCTGACCTTTTAAACAACAGCTACCAACCTACATGTGTCCGGTGCATTTGAGCTACAAGCAGCGAGAATGATCGCTCACGAGCTCCATGGTGACAGGACAAGTTGGCATGGCAACCCTACAGCTGGTACCACATCTGTAACCAATCACAATATTTGGCAAAAACTTCCCGTTGTATAATGGCTCATCATAAACTCGCACGTGAAGGCGTGAGGAGTTTTAGAGGAGTATGACTTCATGGTTTTTAAATGTCAGTAACATGTAGTGCTGCTTCAACAACAACAACTGCAGCTGCTAATATCTCATCACGCTAGCCACAGGGTATTAGCATTGAAGGTTTTAATGTAGTATAAGGACAAGATAATGCATAAATAAAAGACAAACTATGTTACATATGAGGAAGTAAACAGGTAAGACCACAATCACATAATGTGGTTAAGTGTTAAACCCCTTAACTCCTAGTTTACATTGCTTACAGTACCTCCTCCATAAGTGTCTAATGTCATCATCAGTTTCATTGTCCACTTTGTACTATTTCAACAAAGTACTACATAACAAAGGTCTTATTGACAGTGATCCCTCTTACTTTGGTTAATAATCTTTGTGCTTATTAAATCAAAACTAAACAAACTAAATATATCATTCTTCTCCACATTCTTGCCGTTCAATCGGGGTTATATGAATAGTTTCTTGACCTTGGCTTTTTTTCACTTGCAATTCTCTGAAATCAGATTTCTCCTAAAAGTGTGTGTGTGGGAGAATCAGATGACTACAGTGAACCAATCACACACACGCACCGAAGACAAACACACAAAAAAACAACAACAAGTCTCCTCACAATCATCTGCAGACGTTGACTGACAAATCACATGACCACACATCCCAGTCCATGTTGGTCATGGTTTGTGTGTCTGTGTGTGTGTTTGTGTGTGTTTATGTGTGGCTTAGGAGTCAATCCCTCCAAACAGGACTGTCATTAACCCTTGTAGCTCTTAAAGGACCACCCAGATGTTGGGTGACTGAGACAATGATCGCAAGAGGTTGTGTATTATTAGAAGCAACCAGGGACTACTTTCACATTTTCCAAAGGAAGTGAAAGTAGTAGAGAGTATATCCCGAAACCTCTGCTCAGCACATTATATGTTGTTGAACACAGAATATCTTCTCTTTAGTACTAATCAGATGTCAACAAGGCTTCGGTCTCTAGTTGTCAGAAAATCATTTGTGTGTCTGAGCTAAAAAAAAACACCCACACAGTTTTACTAACAGGTGTGGTTTGTGAGCCTAAGGTCAAAGAGGTGACATCATGTGGACGTGTGTGTGTGTGTGTGTGTGTGTGTGTGTGTGGCCTGCAGACTGGCATTGTGTTGTGTGTTATCTCTCCACTCCAGCCTGTCCATTTGTACTGCTAAGACAACAATCCCCCTTTAGGAGTGGAAGAGAGGACTGTATTATATGACCATGGTAACGCACAGCTCTCAAAATGGAGGGAAAAGGTTGACAAACATTTGTTTTTTATAAGATGATATGAAACTGGGATATACCAGTGGCACCCACCCCCTGCCCTTTTGTTTGACTTCATGTCTGTGCCCTAATGTGACACTTCCTTGCTTAATTTTCCCCCTAATGACCCATCAGCCGGACACTTGAGGGGCCCACATGCCCTCTGGTTGGCCCAAAGACCTCTTTGGTTGGCCAAATCACCCTCCAATTGGCCCATCTGGCCAAACTAAGTGCCCTTCTGGTCAGCAAAAGTGTTGCTTTGCTTGGGGCAAAAATTAAACCTTTAACCGGCACATGCATGAGGCGACCCTATCTCATTTGTGTCCCTTGGCATGACACAAGGAAATTGGGTTGTAACAGCAGCAAACCTAAAAAAGTAAGAAGAAAGAAAAAATACAATAAAACAATAGAAATGGTAGGAATAAGAAACAATCTTGGGGTTACATTATAAAATGACAGTGTCACTCTGAAAAACCGTTAGCGCACACACACACAAGCAAAATGTAATTATAATGTTGTCATTTGGAAATCTTAAGTCTTCATTTGAGTTACATCAAAGGCTGTGACAGCTTAAACATGATGTGTGCCGTTTAATAGGATCTTGCAGCTGACCTCAGATGTTTTCAAAACCGTGTGACTGAAGTCCTTAAAGCCTCTTAACGAAAGATTATCCCTGCTCAACTTACTGAAAGGAGAGATAACACCGGTCACAACTGGTTTGTTTCAAGAAATGTTGATTCTGTACCTGTGGAAAGTCACGTCACGCAGCAGTTTTAACTCTTTGGTTATACTTGAACAGAAACAATGTGAGTATGTTGCATAATGACCTTAAATCCTGTTACTTATATAACTTTAATACTTTTAAAGCCTCGGTTGTTTTCCTGTCCACACTATAAAAGGTAAAGCGCTGTTTACAGAATAGTTTTATTTAAAATGAAGTTGGACAAATGAATAAAGGACAAATGATTTTGAGCTCTGTTGCATCTTGAGTGTGCCTACATAGTAGCTGTGAGGAAAAGGAGAGTATTTCCAGTTCACTTTCCTGACCCTCACCTTGATTTTGTGCTTTAACATGACAGTATAGCAGTAACCAGAGCACTTTAATTCTCCTGCAGCTGCTGAAACATACAAAGAGTCCCTTCTTTGTAACTTTATATTCAACACACTGGTCCTCTGCACGGGATATGTTCAAAGATGGAAGAAGAAAGAGCATTACATGAGAGTTTCAAAGGGCAAGCTCGGCTGCAGGACCTCAAACACACTCACACACACACACACACACACACACACACACACACACACACACCTCTCACACACCTGTGCAAACTCCCCATCAGACTTCCTCTCTCCAAGTCACACAAACACACACACACACAAACACACACACACACACACACACACACACACACACACACACACACACACACACACACACACACACACACACACACACACACACACACACACACACACATTTCCTGTTGGCCCATACACTGCCCAGTCTGTTCTCCAGGGCGTTGGCTGCTGGGCACTTGGTCAATGTGTACCCAAGTGTAATGCTTCAGCGCTCTGGGACTGGCATTGAGACAACACACACACACACACACACACACACACACACACACACACACACACACACACACACACACACACACACACACACACACACACACACACAGAAAGACATGGATATTACATATTAATACATATAGTCCTACAGTGGAGTCAGAGAGTTTGAGGACGGGAACACATTTTTGGGTTGATGGCTGGAGCAGCAATGAAACAATATTCATGAGTTCAAAGTGCTGACCTGCTGCTTTAATCTGAAGATGATTACACTCACATCAGATGAACAGTGTTGCTCTTAATGTACATCTTTGCACAATTTTATGGGACAGAAAGTAGGCGTATTTCAACAAGTTAACATTGATTAGTTATAAGGTCAAATACTTAACCAAGTGTTGAAGTAGCCTAAACTTAACAACACTAATAGGCCTACACAAAATGTGAACCCCAGTCTCCAGTGTCAAAGTCCTACTCTTTGTATGCAAAACCATCCACATCAACCTCCTCTCTATGACTTCTGGAAAGTATAGTGGCCCGGTTACATCAGAAAGTAGCACATATATGGTGCTGGAAGCTTCGTGATGAGTTATAGTTAGCTAACCGCTAACATGCTAGCCAGCCAGGAACATGCTAGCGCTAGCCTGTCACAATAGCTGTCCAGTTAGCAAGCTAGTCAGCGCAGTGGCTTGCGGTGATAAATGTACACTGTTTGTTCGATAGATGGTTTGCTATTGTTAAAATGTGTGAAGTTGAACTGAATAACGTCGCACCAGTGAGACATTCTCATTTCTTTCTAGCTTAATGGACTTTAACTTCAATCTGCTCTTCAGCAAGTTAAACACATCTTGAGATGGATTGATTTAAGTGACTTGTGATTGGGATCATTGGGATCATCATCCTAACGTGACGTGTCTATCCTCAAAACACACCCAAAGCTGAAATTTGGCACTTTAACTCATGTAGTGACTGTTTAATTTTAGATCCTATATGTGTTTGAATACAGGGCCAGAACATTGAAAAACACACAATTATCCAACAAAGTCCTGTTGGATACAGCGTTGTATCCACACAGCTGGGCATCTGGGAAGAAAAGGAAAGAGCTAGGTGATCATTAACACTCACACACACACACACACACACACACACACACACACACACACACACACACACACACACACACACACACACACACACAAACACACCTTCTCCACTGTTTGCAAACCCCTAAGCAAATCTCTGAAGAAAAACACAGACGTGAAACTCTAAACAAAAACCTTGTGTTGTGGTCGACATCTCACTCAACATCGACACAACATCAGTCCACACCACACAGGTGATATAACAGGTAACACATTTGCAAACACACTACGCACAAGCCACATGTACACAACCACACACACACACGACTCATCAATCAACTACTTATGCATGTCATAATAAAAACAATAGTGGCTTAGGGCAGGCTCCCCAACTTATTGTGTCTGTATATAGCTTTCACAATGTGCTTTATAGATCTTTATCAGTTGTTTTGTGTCTTTCTTGTTATATACTATATACAAAATTAAAAATCTTTGTGTTCCCACATTTGACAGGGAAGGCTATGTATGCTGCACCTACCCCAATTTCCACTTACAAAAATACAATTAAATGTTTTAATTGGTTTAATCATTAAATTAAAACAGTGCATTATGCATTCTGAAATGCAAAACAATGATAATTTAGAAATAAAAGATCTATATTTAAAAAAAAATATGTTTTTATATAATTTAAAAACATTTTTTAAATGATATAATGACAAAATAATGTTTAATATTTTAGTAATTATTTGCTGCTTTAATCCAGATAATGTGACGAGATGGTATACAATGTTCTTTTTAGGAAATGATTGATCTTGTTGATGATGTAGAGGTCATCTTGTATCTTTATGATACTAAAAGGGTTTTATGGACAAACTCACTTTTCTCACTCAACTGATTCAACTTCCATAAAAAAAAAAACCCATAAACCCCGACAAAGCTAACTCATTGAGATAAAGCTCGAACATATTTATGACTGCTCTCTTTGCTAGCACACTGCACAAAGACCATGAGATATTACCTGACATGTACAGCATGTTTGACTATATATTATTAACTAGTGGTGAATTCCAAGGCATACACCAACAGTAACTCCAAGGTCAGGCTGAGAACACATATACCGTCACTATTTATCTTAGACGAAAAGAAAGCATGAAAAATGCTCCTCCACTGTATGATGTTATAATGTGTTATATATATATCATTATGTTATATGTGTTAAAATGTGTTTTTGTTCATTAATTCATAGATTTTTTTCTTCCCTCTTACGTCTTTCAAATGTCTTTTCTGTTCATGATGATACTTTAATTTATACCATTGACCTAAAGTGAAATTGTTTATGTTCAACACCATGTTACCATGTTACCATGCTTCGAACCTTCAAGTCACATGACTTTCTCCAAGGACTGAGTTCAAATCTGCACACATTTTAATTTTCTGAACACTTTTTTTTGTATACTACATATATATTATATACTATAATTTATCTCTCCTCTCCTCCTTCTCTTTCTTCCTCTCACCAGTGTTGAGGACATGTGATGCACATCAGGACTGATGGAAAGGAAGTTCAGAAACACCTTTTATGTCAGCACTTATTACATAAAGCACAACAACTATTTAATTAATGAAGTGACTTGAGATACCTTTCTCTGTTTGTGGAACACTGGTCATTTACATTGCTTTTCAATTCAATTAACTACAGTTGCACACACACACACACACACACACACACACACACACACACACACATACACACACACACACACACACACACACACACACACACACACACACACACACACACACTAGACTTGAAATATTTATCTATATTTTAGATAAAAACTGCCCAGATTTAAGTATTCTGTGAGCTAAACTCAAGTGCATACAATCCTCCACATCCATCTCACAGTATTTACCCGCCTGCCAGTCCTTTACTTCCTACTGACCAAGACAATCTCTCCCTCTGACCCGGCCTCTGACCTCTCCCCTTGGTATCACCGGCCATAAACGCCCAGCGTTTGAACAAGGCATTCTTAGTCGTGGTGAGGCAACAATCTGTATCAGGAGGCAACAGCGGCCCTCAGGGAGAGCTGGAGCCGACCCCCTCTCTGCTTTATGGCGCTCATTTAAGACGGCAGGCAACCAAAGTAATGTGTGTGACGATTGTGTGTGTGTGCGTGTGATGATTGTGCATGTGTGTGTGTGTGTGTGTGTGTAAGCGCTGATTTAGTGCTGCAGGCAATGAGAGTAGACCAGTGCTGGAATCCAGCTGGCTCCACAGCTAGCTAACCATCAACTAGTAATGAGTCCCTGAGACGGACAGACAGACAGATACACGACGGCAGATAAGAACGAGACAGAAACACAAGAGAGCACAGAGAGAACATGCAAAAGAGATGACAAATGTTTTTCATGTGCTATAAGTAATGTATTAAAATAAAGCTGCTGTAAGCAATATTGCACAGTGTTATCCAACACACCAGTATCATGACCCTGAAGATACAAAGTAAAGACATACTTTTATATAGTATGACTCTTCTTCTGCCATCTAAAGACACACCAAGCCGATATCGGCGATCGGTCAATGTCAGGCTGTCGGTGAGCGTCTGGGTGGGGGGGCGTGGGGGGGGGGGGGGGGGGGGGGGGGCGTGGGGGGTCCCAAGTGGTGAGCAAGAGTGGTGAGAAAAAGGTCGCCAAATTCTGCTTTGATTTAAAGTGTGTATCTTAACAACGGCTCGTAGATTTACAGTCATAGGTCTTCCAGTTTACTTTACTACCGCCGCCTGCTGTTATGGAGTTATTTCTTCTCACGCAGGCGCAAAACGTAAGTGCTAGTTTGCAGTTGGCTGCACTCTTTGAGCTGTGTCCAAATGCGACTTTTTGATGCGTGCAACGAGAGGCGATGCAACAGTCGGCTCCGTCGCCACTTGTTCTTTGAAGTCTGTTTGCTGTGTCTGGGCCTTTGGAGGGAGAAAAGCAAAACACAGACTATATTGGAAACAGCAGCTGTTAAAAATCTCTGTGCAGAAAAAGCCGAATGGATCTTTTGCTTCTCTCATCCTTTTGGTTTGCACCAATCACACACTGACCAAGTAGATAAATATAGAGTTGAAAATAGTTATAATAGCAAAATAGTTGAGTGATATTTAGGAGTTGACTGTAGACACACTGAAATACAAGTGTATGGTCATTTTTCTGTCATTGAGTAAAATAACTTTAACTTCTTCAGCCATGTTCTTGAGAAAATCCCCTGATTAAAAGTTTGTTTCGAAGAAAGGGACATCGTGTGGAAACACTTCCCTTATTTCAACACGTGTCTTCTATGAATGCTGGATTTCCACTGTAATGTTTTGAGTTCTTGTCATAGAGAAGTCTCTATTTATGGAGCTTTCACTTTGAGAGTTTTGGTAGAAAAGGCAAATGAAAGTGTCACCGTCAATAACACCAGTATTATCTTTAAACAAAGACGAGCGGTTTTATAATTAGTGCTGAAAGGTCAGATGCCCCCACACACTCACACACACACACAACACAACACAACACAACACAGCCCTCGCTCCTTCATAGGAAGGAAGAGTTGCTGTAAACTTGTTACACACTCAGCAGGGGACATCTGTTGGAGGGCGGGGTGGAGGGTGGAGGGTGGAGGGTGGTGGGGGTCAGACTACAGGAAACCAGCCAGAGCTCCAGAGCAGGAAAGAGGACGTCATGATTTTGGTGTCCGTGGGAAGTCTGTTATGTACATGCATGTTATGTATATTAATAATGTGGACTTCTTTACAACTCATCTAATACTTCTGAGGCCTTTAACACACCAACTGTGACATACTGACAAAACAAGCTGCCAAAAGTACAGTAGCTTAAATGTGCCATTAAAGTTGTTTTCCTTCTCTGAATCGACGGTCTAAAGACAGAGGGTGCCGTATATTAATATCTGAAGCAGTTGTCAGTTTACGTGGCTATATTATATTATGTTATGTTATATTATTATATTATGCTTTCATGGAGAATTCGATATCAAACTAAAAACAGAAGCTGACATGAGATAAAGGTTATTATATCTTTTGTTAAGAGACAGTTCAGATTTGTTTTGTTAACTTGCGTTGGCTTGTCTTTCCTGTAGGAGCCATTCAATGTGTAGCAGGGTTTGGTTTCCATTTGGTAGCAGACGGTATGCACAGAGTTGGGAAGATACCTTTAAACACGTAACCTTATACAGCCAAAATCCACATGTAGACATGGATACCGTTTCAAAACATCAGTTGAACCAGTTGAACCTTGAAATATCACCACTTATCTGTGTGAAATGGCCAGGCGTTATTGTCCTAGTACAGTGGGCTTCTCTACGGAAACTGATTCCTGCCAGGTGTTTTGGTTTTGAAACGTCTGAGAGATGAAAAGCTTCTTGTTTTATCTGCAACCAACATTATGTTGAGCTGTGTTCCCGCTCACCATCACAATGATATTTCCTCTGCGTAATCTGAGAACACCATTTATTTCCTGAAATGTGTCTGACCTTAATGCTTTAACTGATTAGCTGTTGAGAGGATATCTCTGGGTATGACTCAACCTTTATGTGTTGTTTGTCCCTGTATGAATGTCTGCGGTTAAACAGAGTTTCAAACCGTTCTAATCGTAAAAGCCAGACCCCGCGGGTAAACTATCAAGTGCTAGATATTGTAAATTCCTCATTTATGCCTTTTTAAATATGTTTCTTAACGTTTGTTTCCTCTCTTATTCGTTAATATTCTTGCAGCGATTTAGTTGCTAAAGTGAAAAACTTGGAGGAAATTAAAAAAACGGCATTGGAAATCTTTATTGATCCCTCACTGTGGAAAATGTAAACGTTACAGCTGCTCAAGAGTCAAAAGAAGCAAAGGAAAAAAGTGATTTAGTGATAAATTATCAATATAAAATGAGCTACATACAAACCTGTGGCTCGTATACTTTCAACATTTTAACACTCTGTGAACGGATTAAAAAACTCTCTCCAACATCTTTAAAGAAAATTATTGATATCAAGTTCCTTCTTACGGGATTTTGCATGGCAGAAAAATGAAGTGCACAACAGATTTACGGCACTTTTGGGTTCAATTCAGTGGCAGTTCAAGCGTACAGTGAAAAGTTTAGCCATTTCACATCTGCACGGACAATAGTGCCTGCAATGCATTTTTTTCTGCCTCCCAACCCCCACTGACTTCCTTCTTTCTTCTTGCGTGTGTGTGTGTGTGTGTGTGTGTGTGTGTGTGTGTGTGTGTGTGTGTGTGTGTCTGTGTGTGTCTGTGTGTGTCTGTGTGTGTGTATGTGTCAATAAGTGTGTGCATTCTCCCCTCACAGCACAAAGCTGCCATTGGTTGGCCAGATTTGTTGGAGGGAAAAAAAGAGCGAGTAGCGGGGAGATAGTGCTGACTCAGGCCCTCGGCCCATTGTTCTCGCCGTCTCGTAACCCTACACCGCCCTGCCTCCAGCCAGACAGCCCATTGGCCAGCCGCAAGTGCTGGAGCCAGTGGGACTGCGGTGTTAAACAGCACCAAAAAAATCTTATCTCTTCCTCCATTAGTCCCACAATGAGAGAATTCAGCAGCCAAAATCACAATGGACACAGGGCTATTCAGGTTGTGATATCTCTGCTGCATCTTGACGAGTCAGAGAGAGGTATTTTGGTGATAATCAGGGCATTTTATGTAAGGGGTCTACCTGTTTGTTGTGCTGCTTTGACACGACAAGAACACTTTGTAACCAGGGCTTTCTTCAGGTGGGGGTGCATCAGTCTGGGCTGTTTGTTAGAGCTCTGTGAGACCTTGACAATGAAGTTTTGTAGTTAAGAACAGAGTTTCTCAACCTTTGTGGATGTAACCTCCACAAAGTAATCGCTCATCACCAGTTCTACGTGTATCAGTTGTAACAGGTTCAACCAAAGAGAGTTTTTCTCATTTTGTTTTTACCTTTTAACCCAAAATATTCAGTATTTCTTTAGAAAAAAAGACAAAGATTAGAGGAAATGTTTTCTACTTTGCTTTCTTGTTAATCATCCTGCGAGCCACCATATTTATCTTGCTGATTTGTAAATGTATTTATCTCACCACATTTGCATGACCTGGAGTTAATTGAAATTAATCTTAAGGTATTTTGTGAAACACAAGTGTATATTTAACTTTAAGGCAACATACTGAAACATGTTGTTTTTTCTGAAAATGTCTCTTTCCCAAAGACTAAAGTAATAAATCAAACTAAGAACTCAGAGAGCACAGACCTCTTTCCAAGGCCGTTTCCATAAGTGAAGAATAATGCATGATCCGCCCCGTGATTTGGATCTGCTCCAAAATGTAACGGCTTCTTCGTTGGTCCGTGCTGCACCTTCCACCAGGTTTATCGGTCATGGAGCTTTTTATTTCTGCAATCCAGCTGGAAAACAAACAAACAAACAAAACCAACTGAAAACATAACCTCGTTGCCAGAAGTAAAAATGATAAAAGCAATAAATAAAAACTTCCCTGAACTCCTGTCATGTGATTTCTAACCAGATCCTTTTGTTCTGGTAAACATAGCACGTTCTGTAACGATACCAAAGGATAAATGATAAAGAGGAATGGTCGCCTTAATTAAGGAGATGTAACAAATCAAGGCTCGACAGGGGAGGAAAGTGAGCTCTGCAACAGCGGCAGTAATGGGATCCTCAGTTAACCCGGCCATTTAGATTCTCAAGGTGATAAATAGATTGTGCCTACGGTTTAGTGAGCTGAGACGTGAAGGGAAGAAGCTGAACACTTATGTCACTTTGCATCTTTCTGTCTGCAAAGAATGAACACTTATTAAGTAGAATTAGTGATACAACCATGTACCAATACTTGATAACAACAAAAGGTCCTGCGTTCAACATTTTCCTAAAGTACTACAGCACTAAAATTGCAGCAATATGCATCTTTAATTAAATTAATAACACGACTTAAAGTGCATTTAACCTTCATAACATTATTTTAGTATTGCACTTCCATAAAGTTGGGACATTCACAAAAGAAAAGTAGAATGATCAGATTTGAAACAGCAGAAGTTGAGATATTAGGGATTTGAATGACTTATGCAATCTCATATATATATGGGACTTTAAGTAAGGTCAAGCTCCAAAATGTCCTTAATGCAACACAATGCCATGAGATGAAATTATAAAACTGTTTTCAGGTGTTGCTCCTCATGACGTGCATGAACAATAAAGTTCATTATGCAGAATGGGCTCTTTCAGAGTGTTCAAATGTTGATGAGTTAACATGTAAACGGTGTTTCAATGTTGTAAATTGTATTAAGGCAAAGTGCAATATTTCCCTCTGAAATGTGGACGGAAAAGTAGAAAGTTTCTGGAAATGAAACAACTCAGATGAAGTACAACATGTTTCTTAATTAATGCACCTGCTTCTTCTTTTTAACTCGAACTTGATTCCATTACAAGTTAACAGGAAGTCAATCTGTGCCTTTACAAAAAAAGATAAACTTCCTTCTCGGAAAGCAGAAACAGGCCTGTGATCGCCTGAGGAGATACTGCAGCTACGTGTGTGTGTGTGTGTGTGTGTGTGTGTGTGTGTGTGTGTGTGTGTGTGTGTCGCCTCAGTCTCAGGCTGATTGTATTTCTGCTACATTTCTTTTATTGTACAGCAGTTGCTTATAGCAAAATCAAACTGCTTCACCGTATTCATAAGAACCAAATTATGGATTGTATCCTTCATTAATAATATGGGAAGTGCATCATATTCTATCATAGTAGATACAATGTAAAATTACACAGTGTGTGTGTGTGTGTTTTATCAAACAAACTGCGAAAATGTGTCCCAGAGAACCGTGAGAGCAGGAATATCTGAAGATTTAGAAATGTACGCCTTCAGGCACTGCTCAGCCTACACGCATGTTCACACGGATATATCCACCCTCATCGGCGTTCTTTACGTTCTCAACAGTGAACACATCACATGCAGAATCAGTGTGTTTGTCCATGCCCTAATAGCTCAGACATTGTTTGCCAGTGACGGCGGACAATTAGCTGCTTTTCCCATGTGAGACAATTGATTCCCCTGAGCCTACGTTTATTAGATTCCACCCTGGTTGTATGAATATGGAGGAGGGCCGGCACTGGGGGCACAATGCCCCTCTCCTGTCCGAGATTGCAAATCAAGCCTGGTCATAGATCGAAAAAGTCTGCCCACGGACCCTGGGTGAGACAACAGGGCTCTTTCAGCTGGCGGGGCAGCACAGACTCTGCCTTGGCAGCGTCATTTTGTGTATTTGCGTGTACATCTCTCCTGGGAATGCTAGACAGTAGGTTGAATTTGTCACTATTATACCTTAAAATAACAACTTTAAAATAATTTTGATGTTACACTGACATGTAATAGGGAGAATGGTGTCAGTCCCAATCTGCACCCTGAACAGCTGCTCTTGCACAACTGTAACTTTGGTGAGCAGGTCGTATAATCCCCTGGGAGAAGGCACTAAGTTGATTTTGGTGAAATTGGATCATATTTTATGGAGAATATGTTTTCTGGCTGTCCCTCTGACGCCCTCCGGCTGCTCTGCCTCGACTCCCTGAGATTTACAGAGTTTCCTGACGGACAGGAAGCTGTACTTGTTGCTAAAGTAGCGCTAACTGGTGCTAACAGTAGCTGCCGTCAGCTAGTTAGCTCAGGAGCTTTGGACCGCTGGGAGGAGGAGGTTTTCAGTCCCGGGGCGGGCGGGATGCTGGTGGGGAGTGGTGCAGGTGTCGTGCAATGAAACCTGGTTAGTAACACTAGCTGGCTTGCTTTGTCTTGTAGTTGCACTTGCTTGACGTTTGACTACTCTCTGAAACTGTAGGGCCGCTAAATCACAACAACACTGATTACTACATTGTGTTGCTTTAATCATGATCAGAATTACTTTGCATCAGCAATAAATGAACTAAATCTGTAAAGTTGATAGGACAGTCTGACATCTCGCTAGATTAGTATTCCTCAGAGTGTGCGTTGTTTGTCTTTCGGCTCTCCTTTCACGTGGAGTTCAATCACACGGGATGAGTTGTCAGTGAAAAGACCAAACTTAGTTCACTTTGAAGAGATTTACCAACTCAAACTGTGCTTGTCATATATTTGTGAAAAAGACTATACACACAAACCAAGTGTGATGGTGTATTTGCAACCAAATAAAAGCTGTCGTCAGTGCCTTTACGTGCAGTCCACCTTCTCAAGGTAGCGGATTTCTTAAACGTCATGTTAAATGAGAAACCTGGTGTCCGCAATTGAGGTTAAGGGATTAGATAAATCTGTTCCCCAAGATGGATTTCTCCTGGAGAAAGCTGATTTCTTTGGCCTGAATGAGCACAACTGGGATTCTAATCAGCTTTTTACGAAAGGCAGTATTGCTGAGACAGCAGAACAGCCAGGTGAAAGGAGAAAGCATTACACATATCAATGCATCTGTCTGGTGAAAATACTTCTGCTGCATGTACAAGTGGATATACGGTAACTAGGTGCATGTAAAAGAAGAACCCTACACAACCGGGTTTCTCTGAGTAACCCGGTGCATGTAAATGCATTGCACCCTATGAACTCTAGAGTCTCCTGTGGTTTATGTTGCACCTCCACCATCCTCCACCCTGCGCTCATTTGTCTTCTCTCCCCTCATTCTTTGCTTTCTCTCCCCTCCTCTTTTTCCTCCCATCGCCTCTTGGTTCGGGGTGTACAATCAGCTGTCTGGCCCCCTTTTTATCCCCATGTTCCTTCAAAGAGTCAAAGCGGGGCCTCACTGAGGTATTAAATATCTTTATTAAACTGCTGCTTTGGGGGCTCCCCCTCAGCCCCCCTGCCTCTTCCTTTTCTCCTCTGTACACCCCAACTATCCCCACAAACTTGGCCCCTGTCGGCTCCTCTTCAAAGGCTCCCGCCATGCTGCTTCTGCCGGCTACCTGCTGCGCTGCAAGATCATGCACAATAGCCTACGTTGGTCCCCGCTGCGTTAAACCAGGCAAGCTCCACCACACTCGGCTGGGCCACATCTGACGGGGCGACTTTGACTAGGCGGAGTCCACCGGATCAGGGAGTTGAGTGAGACGGAGAAGGAGGGGGGAGTGAGGATAGTGGGGAGAAGGGGGAGTGGATTTCGTAGGCCAGCTGTGTCATGGTTTAGTGACTGCTATCAAAAGAGAAACTCTGGAGTAACCATGTTGTCCCCCACACACAAAACACATGCGTCCTTTTGGTGGTTTCACTCATGCACGTAGTGTCACTGTGAGGCTGTTAGAGATGTGATTCGCTCCTACGCTATCGGAACAAAAAATCCACACTCTTTAACAGATGGTTGCTACAAATTTGTGCTGTCACAGTCCTGACACCCCCCCCCCCCCCCCCCCGCTCTGGGGCGTTCCTGACTTGCATTATGCTAAACCCTTAAACAGTGACTGTGAGCAAGTCATCTGCCGTAACAGTGACATCACAGGAGATCACATGGTTAACGACGAAATATCACAATCACATAGCATAGCGCTGGAATGTGCCTTAGCAGATCAAACAGTGTGTGAGTTGCCTTCTGTGCTGTGTAACTGTTCAGGAGATTAAAACGTTTAAATCGTCACTTTAAGGTTAAAATCAATACTTTAAAAAAAAAGTAATATAGTGTTATGATATCCGTCTGAATGGTGGTGTAAGTAACATCCTGTTCTTACTTTGCAGAGTAAGAAATGTTGCGTCTTGCTGATCGAGAATGTCATTCGTTCATTTCATAATTTCCGCAAACAGTTTTTCTATTTTCATGTTACCTGACAAGTCGCTGACATCTTTAGCTGCATACAAATCTCACCTCCTACAAATTGCAACCCCATACACCAAACTGTTTTGATTTATCACAAATCTGATTCTAACCAAAGCCCCCGGATGTCCGCGCAGGGTGGAGGATGGGGCTGGATGGATGAGTCAAACACAAACACAGGACTTTCCCCTTGGAGACCGATGTTCTTGTCCTGCGTGAAACCAAAAGGCAACGTTGACTTACTACTTAGACAGGGTTGGACCTACTGCTACTACTTTACAAATGAGACTCTGGATGCTTAATCAGCTTCTGCGTACTCAACCATGGTAAAGCTTCATCGGTGTGTCCTTCCTAGAGAACTGTACCTTTGTACCAGTGGAGATAACAACGTCAGCAACATGTGTAGTATAAAAAACAGCGTTACTGTCAGACTTCATTGTTAATTAGTTCTTTATACTACACGTTTTGACCTCTTCTAACCTTTCCCCTTCTCTATGCACCTTGGAAGTAAGAAATCCCTTCTCTGCTTCCACAAATAGAAATCAACTAGATGCATTATTTGCTCTCAAATGCTTATCTCGGCTCAAGGTTCTCGTTGGGCATCATGCACTAATACACATGATAAAGGTGAAAATTGTACAGGTACAAACTAAACTTACAGGAACGTCAGAGATATCAATGAAGTCCGTGCACGCCCACTTAGAACTGAGAGGAGATCTAATCAGCCTGAAAAGAGGAAACACCTGTGAGGGTTAATCAACTTTATAAAGCTCCTCTGTGCGAGTCGAGTCACTGATGAAGTGTCTGAAAGGACAATGCGTGCCAACAGCGATCCTCATACACACTTTAGTTTCTGGTAGTTAGCTGTCGAAGTGTGATCTTTAGCTTTTGCTTTGGTTATCTGACTAACATTATCCAAAGTATGAAGATTGTTCATTTAGTAAAAATAAAATATACATTTATATTTAGGAGTACAAGTTTAGAGACCCTTCCGCAAAAAAAGCAGCACGTAAAAGTTTGAAATATTACATTTTTATTTTGGATTACATTCCCAGTCTCATTCACCAAACCATTTACGTGACGAGCTCCTAGATTTTCTTTTTTCCGTGTATTCCTTAAATCTGTCATCTTCCCCACATCTCAGTGTGTAACACAACAACTCAAATCAGTGTAACTTTTTAAAGCAGATTTTTTCCCCCCATGTTGACTGACTTCAACCAGTGTGAAGTGGCTGCTTGTAAAACTACACTTTCAAAGTAGCCTCCCCCCACACTGCCAGTTGCAGCGCAGTCTTTGTCCACCACAATGTGAGCTGAGGAAACAAAGGCGCTATTGCGGACCCTGAGGTTTTTTGGGAGCCGTCTGTCACTCAAACCCATTGTTGACGTGTGCAGGGCTCGGAGGACAATGGCACTTTGTGTGAGGGGAGAGCCGGGACACACCCTGCTCCTCTTATATCTCTACCTCTTATCTGTCTCACTGTCACATTTCTCTACAGTTCTCTCTTCGTTGTTGGATTATTTTTTCACCCATTTAATTCTTGCTTTAAAGTGATTTTCTTATAGATGTCTTTTTATTTCCCTCTCTGTCTATCTCAGCATGCATCTCACTTTCTATATGTTTTCAGTACATTAAATGGAAAAAGGAAGCTCGGTGACAAAGTGACTAGTCGGTGAGCTTGTGAGCTAACGGCTAACACTGCCAGCAAGCCAACAACATGCTAGCATCATGCCCCTATTCCCACAAACACTGCAACCCTGAAATGACCTGGACTTTACTCGTTGCAGCCGAATGTGAGAATGCAAACAGACTTTACCCTCCCTCGTACTAAGTCTGTGTGGAAGTAAACAAACATCCGAGGGTGAAGAAGACATTTACACAAACGATAACGTCTAACTGGAGAGACAATGAGATTCAGGAACGTCTGTCGGGAAGGGCCGACACTGAAATCAACAGACAATTCACAGAACGCCAAGAGACTCGATTGTTTATGACTAAATTGCAAACCGGCTATGTGGCTGTGGTGTAGTCTATGTCCTGCCTCCTGCGCGCTCTACCCAGACGCCAGCTCTCGCCTAAACCAAACTGAGTATTTCCTCTAAGTTAGAACGCTTCTGACACTTCTCCTGTCGTGGGCTACATGTGTGAAAGGGAAACTCCAGAAGCACTGTCCGGACCTGATTCTCAGGACATCAGGTTAATAAACAACTTCAGTCAAGTCAAAATGCTGATATGACCGGGTCTTAAGAGTAGGAGTTAAGGGTTTTTTATTAGTTTGTTTTACTTGTGTCTTTTTCTTAGTGTTGCTTTTTAGTTTTCGCTGCTCTTTCCTGGCTCTTTATTGCTTATGTGTTTGGTTTGCGGCCTCTCACTTGCCAACAGGCACATGCACAAATCTGTGGGAACATGTGCTGCAACAAGCTGTGAGGCTTCTACCCAAAATGTTTAAAAACAAAATACAGTGCACGACATTAAAAGACGCAACATTTTAATCATATTTCCTTGTAACTCACCACAAAAGCACATTTACTTTCATTTGAGACAGCTATTAAACTGGTGGAAAGTTGGTTCTGCTTTATTGCAGATGGAAAGTGGATTTGACTTTTGGATTTATTTGTTGATTTAACTCAGTGACAAAACTTTACTTGACAGTCAAGTAGAAAATGATCCAGTCTGTGTTTCTGGCTACAGCTTCTTTGTTTCTCTACAGTCCTGTAACTGCACCAGTCAGGACGAATAAAGTTAGGGGTTTGTTCGAAGACCAGAGGCAGACCAGACTGTGTAGGCATCACAATCCTGCCCTCTGACCCCGATGACATCATATGACTGGCTCTCGTGCGTCTTTCGTGAACCGAGAAGGTCAAGATTATTCAGTGGACTTTCAAACAAGCAAAGAGTAAGTGTCGAGGAGCGAGAGGCTTTGGACAATTATGTGTGTTTGCTCTGAGAGGCGCTGCTTTCTGTGTGTACGTGTGTTCAAAGCTATTGACTTCGTATGACTCAGCGAGTGTGTGAGCGAAAGACAGACAAGAATGTTGTCGTGTGTGTGTGTGTGTATGTGTGTGTGTGTGTGTGTGTGTGTGCATGTTCTTATCATCTGAGATTAATTCTTAAAAACCTTCAAATTAGCTATTTTTTTCCTTTTTGTTTTTCTCCATGGCAGTGACATCATTGGTTAGCTATTGAGGTCATATACAAAACATTGTCGACGACCATGGTTAACTTTCAACTTGTTACAAAAACAAATATGTTATTCGGAAAACACTTGACCTGACACAAGTGATTGTATAAGTGACACGACACTGTTATTTCCTTTCCCTTCCGCTCTCTGCTCTCATCACTCCATCTTGTTCTCTCCTGGTGCTTCATCCTTCCGTTCCCCGTCTTCTCTCCTCAATACATTCATTTACAGAGTGGGTAAAACAACAAGATACAAAGAAGGTACAAACATACAGTACAATGATAGAAAATACAAATACAAGTGTAAATAAATGTAAAAAATACAACATGAAGTGCAATAAACAATAATAACAGCAGTGTTTGGCTCCCTGAGAATAGTTGTAAGGTGCAAGTAAAGTAGTGTGTGTGTGTGTGTGTGTGTGTGTGTGTGTGTGTGTGTGTGTGTGTGTGTGTGTGTGTGTGCGTGTGTGTGTGTGCGTGTCATTTAACCAGACTTAACATGTTTTGAGTCGTCTTCAAAAAGATCAGAAATTGTTACGGCAAAAAAAAACTTGAACCAATTCTCGGCCTTTTGTCTGACTGTGTTTGTGTTACGTAAATGACACATATATGTTGGAGATCTGACTCCTGACCAGGAAACGTAACACTCTGTTGTTGTTGTTGTTGTTGTTGTTGTTAACGTGAGACTGTATGAAGTATGAACAGATGGAAAGTACACCACCTGTGATGGCTTGTCAATGATGCAATATAGTAGTTTCCCTCCACTTGTCATGTCCTCGTCTTTATTTCATGGCATTGCTCACATGGTTGTTTTCTGAGAAATTCTAGCACACCTGCAATTCCCCTGTCATGAGTCATGTCCTTTCAGCAGCCAGAGAGGAAGAATAATATTAGGTAAATTATCAAATAATTATGCAAAGATTGATCATGCAATTTGTACATCTCCAGAACATATTTTACCCAAATGTAAATTGAAAAATCCGAATTTCCCAATCTTCTTTTCCTGAGATGGATCCTCTGTCTGCTTCGATATAAAAATGTTTAACCAAGAAATAAATAGATACGTTTTTTCCACTGTAAGAAGATACTGTTCGCCACAGTTTACACTGAGCAGGAAATGATTTCAATCGTAGAAACTGAAGAGATGTCAAAAACTATTTGTGTACATTATTTTGCAACTTTGCCTTGTCTTTGAAGTGTTTTTCCTGAGCACAGAACCACATTTTAGCAAACTGCTGACCTACAGCCTCATCTTGCCTTGCATCACTTTTGCGCACACACACACACACACACACACACACACACACACACACACACACACACACACACACACACACACACACACACACACACACACACACACACAGTTTCTTGGAGCTCTATTTCTGGCCAGAGGCACGAGGAGCTCTCAGTGGCTTCTCCTGGCCTCTTGAGTCAACAGGGGCAAGAGGTTAAAGGTCAAATCTGCTTGAATGATGCCCAAGGACAGAAGAGGAGGGTGGGTGTAGGAGGAGGAGGAGGAGGAGGAGGAGGAGTGCAGGACACCGGTGGGGGTGGAGGAGGAACAAACAGTGGGGGAGATTTTGGCGGGAAAACGTAGACAGACCTGGAAAGTCACCTCTAGCAGACAGACGGTGAGTCAGAGTATGTCTCAGCTGCCCGACGTGCAGCCTCTGAATCACACTCACATGCTCATACACAAGAATAGCTCAGATACAAAGGCATGCACAGACACACACACACACACACACACACACACATACACACACACCCCCACACCTTAGCAGCCCATGCACTCAAACAATTGCCACACTCCTTGCAGTTCCCCCCCCTCCTGCACACACACTTTGAGATGATGTCATCTTTCTTTGCTTCTGTGGCAATGCTACACAAACAGGATTCAATAGTGTGTGTGTGTGTGTGTGTGTGTGTGTGTGTGTGTGTGTGTGTGTGTGTGTGTGTGTTTGTGTAGTTGACTCACTAGGTCAAGGTCCACATTGTGAGCCTAATGTCACTTCTATGTCTAATCGTCTCTGAACCATCTGAACAAAATAGAACATAGAGCGGGAAGGAGGGTGAAATTGGAGGGACATTCAAAGTGTCAGTTTGTTTTGTGTGTGTGTGTCACTGTGTGTGTCTGTTTGCAGGCACAGAACACAACCTTTGTCCCATGCCATTCACATGTGCACATTACATTACTCTTTCAGTCTTAAGATCCTGACACCAAGCCAATACCGGCCGTCAGTTAATGTCTGGCTGTTGGTGAGCGTCTGTCTGCCTTGTTTTTGGGGTGTGTTCGCTTGGTGTGTCAGGACCTTTAAACTAGACACACACCCAGTACCCTTACTGCTTACCTAAAGAAATACAAGCACCTCTCCACACTGTCTTTTCCACGCACAAAACAAAACTAGTAACAGCTTTCACCACAGGTATTTAAAAGTGTGCAAACTCCTCTAATCACATACATATGAGCTCCCTAGGTAAATCTGCGCACATTTAGAGTCCACACACTTCCTCTAAATGAGCAGTGTATAAACACGTCGACATCACCTCCACTTCAGTGAAATGATTAGAGCCTGGGGCCAAATTAAACATCCCCTGGACCCCAGCCTGGGAAATGAACTCATAGCTAAACCCATGACATGGCCCACTAGACATGAAAGCCCTCATAGAGCGCGCCATTCAGCAAAAGGGGGCAATGGAAGAGTGGCACTGGGTCCGTACGGATGTGGCAGGAGGGCGCGATGTCAGCATTGTCCCTGCATGCCCTGCCAGGCAGCGTGGTGGCAAAGGATCAGGCGTGCAGTCCGATGCCAACGCAGATGCACTGAAAACACACGGAAACACACAAACAGTGACAGCTTGGCAGGAGCCTCCGGGGCATGTGGAAATGCGGGTTGCATACTTCACACTTGTTACTTACAATCTATGCGTCTGTGTGCATGGAAGTGCACAAAATAGTGTGTGTTTGCAATAGTGAACAGTGAGTGAACATATACTGTATATACTCTTAAATAATCTGGAGGTGGCAGAAATATATATATATGCTATTTTAATGTTTGGAAAAGGCCCCAAATGAGGATATGTTAACTCAAAAACACTTTATTATTGTGGCAAACGAGTAAAGCATTGAATGGAAATACCAAAAGGTGGCATTAGAGATCAATAAAGAGTTGTATTTCCAAGCCACATAATGCATTATATTAAAATCCTTATCAACACTACGTTTGAGTTAACTTTAGTTGATTCGCTTTCTCAAGTGGGCAGCAGCATGAAGCAGCGATAATTCACTGAAGCTGTCGTAAATGTTCGTCTGTAATTCAAGATAAATGATGTGATGTGGTTGAAACAAGACTGTTTGTAAATCCATCACAGACACCGCATCGTGTTAACGAGAGGGAGGTTCTCCTCAAACACTGTGATATGTGTTTCTTACACAGAATCCAAGGAAGGGTGTGTTCGTTTTCTTTTTCAGCGCCACACTGATTCACACGTTCTCAATGTGGCTGCTGCTGCTGCCCGCTGCAGCTCGACTTGGTGCCTTGCTCAGTGGTACTGTGCTTGTGAATGGCTATACTTCACTAAGGTTAGAGGAGCTTTGCCATCATGGTGACTGAGACTGATTGCAAGAGGTCGTGTATTATTATAAGCAACCAGGGACTACTTTCACATTTTCCAAAGGAAGTGAAAGTAGGGGATAGTAGAGAGAAGGAGTACATCCAAAAACCACTGCTCAGCACATAATATGTATCTTGGTATCTCTTCTCTTTAGTACTAAACAGATGTCAACAATGATTAAGTTTCAAATTTAGTCAGAAAATCATTTGTGTCCGAGCTAAAAGACGTAACACTCACACAGTTCTACTAACAGGTGTGGTTCGTGAGGTTAAGGTCAAAGAGGTCACATCAGGTGGACATCTGTGATCGTGTGTGTGTGTGTGTGTGTGTGTTTGGGGTTTACTTCACTTTTTCAGGCAAAGATATCCATCGTCTTATCTCCACGGGCTATCATTGTGGGCCTCAGGCTGTGCCAATCAACACCTGGCCCCGCCCCCTACACTCTTGAAACATATTTATTATTCTCTGAAGTGAAGGCTGCCTCAGGGCCACTTTTACTCTCAACTTTTACTCACTCTTTGTCTTCCCAAACTCACTTATTCTTTCCTCACTCTCACACACAC
Organism: Cottoperca gobio; assembly: GCF_900634415.1. Lineage (NCBI taxonomy): Eukaryota > Metazoa > Chordata > Actinopteri > Perciformes > Bovichtidae > Cottoperca > Cottoperca gobio. Next base: position 22,128,501 of record NC_041360.1, read on the forward strand.
ACACACACACACACACACACACACACACACACACACACACACACACACACACACACACACACACACACATTGCAGTACTGGTTTATGCATGAACGTGTCATTAGCGCAGCTGGGACACAATATGAGGAAGCGTTTGACCTTTGACTCGTTAACTGGAAAGTGGTCAAATCTGTAAAGCAGCAGCCCCTCCAGGAATCTGCATCTGGTGAAAACACAAACACACACACACACACACACACACACACACACACACACACACACAGACACACACACACACACACACAGACACACACCTTAATTGTATCACTAGTTTTGACCATGTCCTTGGCAACAGTCCACATTTTGGAGGCGTTGTTTGTTTGTTTGGTTTACCTCAGGTGAGAACAATAGGTGGAAGGGTAGAGAGATGAGTGACCATCGTCCACTCTGACCCCAAGTGTACCCCGACCTACCCTATTAGTAATGACCCCTGCTCCTGTGACCTCCTAGGTTGTTGTGACACACACACACACACACATACACATTCGGTCACATACAACATGTTAAAGAGGAGTGATGTGTTGTGATTGATCAATATCCCCCCTCTGTCTGTGTGTTAGGGAAGAAAAGGCCCACTACTGCCCCCTTCTGGTGTCTCTTCACAGTTCCCAATGTTTCCCCCCAGTTTTTATGATTTTCAAAAGTACTTCGGCTCATGATAAAAATAAAATATATTGTGGGTAAAGCTTAATATGAGAGAAAATAGAGATATTGCTCTTTTGGTTAAAATAAATGAATTCTAATGTATTGCGAGTGTAACACTGAGGTATTTTAGTCAGTGCACCTGAACAGATGTGTCTCCACACAAGCATACACTTCAACCTATATGAATTATGCATTTCCTAATGATAACTTGATTAATGAATCAATCAATTGCAGTGGTTTAGTGGAGGAGCCATTCAAAGTTATTCAATGAAGAAATTTAGCAGAAAATGACATATCTTAACTTAATCCAAAACATAACAATCACAACTACTGTCCTGCCTAACCTTAATCACACACACACACACACACACACACACACACACACACACACACACACACACACACACACACACACACACACACACACACCAGCACCAGTCAAAATAACTATTACAGTATACTGTGTACTCACTTCATCCTGTACAATAGTGCTTGGTGCTCTTTGTAATCACCTCACATACAAGATGTAGTCTTGTACACACACACACACACACACACACACACGCACACACACACACTCTCACACACACACTCTCACACACACACACACACACACACACACACACACACACACTCATACTCATACTCATACTCACAGACACGCTTCAGGAAATGAACCCCATTACCTTCACATCAAGTGCTAGCAAAACAGCACAGTCACCATTTTACACAGAGTGGCCTTTCACCGATACCATCCACACACGATCTATGCATGCACATACACATACACATACACGGACACATATACACCAAAACAAAGAGGCAGTTCTCTCCAACAAGGGTGTGACTGACCAGAGGTGGGTTGCTACACTGAGGTAGGCCTGTAGTCTGTATGTGTGTGTATATATGTGCATATCCTGCTCACACATGTTTACACAGACTAGACTAAGTGGTTAAAGGATTTAGGGACATTGGTATCACCAAACACTTTCCAAAAACGTTTGGTGAATTTGAACCTTTTTGCAATATGAAAAGTGAAATAAAAACACTGACATATACCATTCACAAATATGGTAAAGTCCAAACAGCAGCAACTTTAGCCAGCAGGGTTCAGTCTCCTTCTCCTGCATCTGAAGTCACTCATGTGGCAAACTCACGATACAGGCGTTAACATCGGCATGTCTTCATGTTTCAGTATTAAAAGTGTTAGTTAGGATTTTCTCCAGTACTAGATATAAGCAATACAAATTATAAAAGAGTCACATTAAGTGCATGTTGTGTTTGAGGGAGTGTTTAATTCTAGCAAAACCTCCAGCAGGCTAACACCGCCTCCTACTGGTGAGGATGGTTAATACATGATAATTCTCTAACTGAATTCACAATCATCAGGGATTTAATGTGAAAGGATTGCAGTCATCTCAATTCCATAAATTGAAGATTAATCTATTTCTAAAAAAAACTAGGTTACCTCTTACATGACAGAGACATAAACATATAACATATAATGCTGAACTACAATTTGTTATGCCTCCAGTATATGAATTGATATTTCTATATTGTTTGTGTGATAGTATATATATATTTTTTTTTAAATAAAGACAATCATACTCACTAATTACAACCAGTCGCATTGAGTATATTGTCCAGTGAATCTATATATTGTACAGACTCAGAAGCCAAAGTGATCAGAGAGTCACCAGATTAAAGATTCTCAATGGATTATGTTAACGGACTCATGCGATCACACACACATACACACACACACACACACACACACACACACACACACACACACACACACACACACACACACACACTCACACTAACACACACAGACTGCAGGATTTTCTCGCAGGCCAGGAGGGCTGATACTAGAGGCCTGTATTTGATAGCAAACACAAAGTGACACCGACGTCACCAAAACACTGAGACTAATCAGCGGTCGGCAGGAAAGAACCGACACCTGACACACGGAGAGGTGAGGGAGGGGAAAGTCAGTGTGGAGGTGGGAATGAGGATGAGCTTGTGTTTGTGTGCGTGTGTGTGCTGTGTGTGTGTGTGTGTGTGTGTGTGTGTGTGTGTGTGTGTGTGTGTGTGCATTTAATACAAAAACCTTAGGATTAAACAGATGCAATGAATTCAACATCTCCTTACAGACACACCGATATATACTGTATGTTTGTAGTAACAATTGATTAAATGACTGTGCAATGAGAAATTAGTTTGTATGTCCTTCATCAACTTTATAAGATGATAATATTGTATGACAGTGTTGCGTTCACAGGTTGTTCTGCCATCCCAACATGGCAAATAAATCTATTGATATTGTTTTAAAAGATAGTTATGGTTTATTTGAGTCTTATTCTCATAGCTTTTGCCTTCAGTCCTTTCAGTAACATTGGACACACCAAGTTGTGAGACATTGCTAAAAACAAGTCAGATGATGCACAAACATGAACCAATACACAATCAGACAGTTAAAAACAAACCCCCAGGTTAAAACCTATTGTGAAAAAGAAAAGAAAGGTTACAATTAAACCGTCCATTGTAAACATCCATCACAGTTTACTGTACAAACTGTCCTACTGTACCTGCCATAGTTAAACACACACAGCTCTTCTAAACCATTAGAGTCTTAAGGTCTCTTAATGCAGTGTTGTAGTTCATCTGGTTAGCTTTTTAACATTATCTATCCATCCATCCATCTATCTATCCATCCATCCATCATCTATCCATCCATTCATCTATCCATCCATCCATCCATCTATCCATCCATTCATCTATCCATCCATCCATCCATCCATCCATCCATTTATCCATCCATTCATCTATCCATCCATCCATCCATCCATCCATCCATCCATCCATCCATCTATCCATCCATTCATCTATCCATCTATTCATCTATCCATCCATCCATTCATCTATCCATCCATCCATCCATCCATCCATCCATCCATCCATCCATCCATCCAGCTATCCATCCATTCATCTATACATCTATTCATCTATCCATCCATCCATCCATCTAAACATTAGCATTAAGCTGTTTTCTTAAAAAAGCTAATCTGTCTCACACCCCTGTGATGTGAATATTTACTTCCCTTACTGCCCCTCAATCTTTGTTCTTTCACAAGGTTGACCTCACAAAAATAACAAGACATTGTTCAATATGTTTTAGTGGCAGTCTGGAATAAATGATGGCAATATGGTCCGTTCTTCGAGTCCATTAACACAATAAACTCATTAAAATGTACAATGCAAACATCAGCAAAGCTTTCCAAAGCCACTCAGTGCTCTGTCAGTCATCTGCCATCCATTGTTGTGCTCTTAATCCCACCATTGACAGTGAGGTCTATTTCCACCATCGGGGACCCAGAATTAATCAGCGGTCTTAAATTAGCCCAGGGCAATTAAAACACCCAGCAAACAATTAATTAATTGACCTTGGTGGTCATTAAACAATTTCATGGAATCAATAAGGGATCAATGATCACCAGCGACCTTTCATGCTCGGAGCAGATGGACTCTGGCCACTTAGATGAAACCATAGCTGGAGAACAGTGAGATGAAATGTGCTTTATTTCCCAGACAGATGGATATGTATAGCCCTCCATCACCTCCCCCCCTCCTCCTCCTCCTCCTCCTCCTTTCTTGCCCTCTCTTCCCCCTAAAGCAAAGGTTTTATTTTTTAACCCTGAGGATACAGTGAAGGTAAACCTGAGTGCCTAAGCTGTGTGTCTTTCATCACAAGTAAAGACTTATCCCCATGTCATGTTTCTTTAAAAAAAAAATAGCAAAGGGCATTGGTTGTTAAAAATGCTGTTCCAACCAATTGTTCAACATTTGACAAACAAAGCACAAAATATAAACTTTTAATAATAAATGTTTGGAATGTTTGCTATAAAAGTCACTTATCATAAGTGATTCATTTTCTGTTGATCGATCTATACATTATATTTTGGCCTTAATCATTTACCATTTAAGCATACAGGACTTACAATGTGTACAAATGATCCTCAGGTGATAACAAATATTATTATATTATATTATTTATTATGTCTGATCCCTGAAACATAAAAACACTATTTATGTTTGATTACAATAAACGCAATTTAACTGTTTTATACTATTTTAATTCTGCTATTTTATTTTATTTTAATTCTGCTATTTTATACTATTTTAATTCTGCTATTTTATACTATTTTAATTCTGCTATTTTATTCTATTTTAATTGTGCTATTTTATTCTATTTTAATTGTGCTATTTTATACTATTTTAATTCTGCTATTTTATTCTATTTTAATTGGGCTATTTTAATTCTGCTATTTTATACTATTTTAATTGTGCTATTTTATACTATTTTAATTCTGCTATTTTATACTATTTTAATTCTGCTACTTTATATTATTTTAATTCTGCTACTTTATACTATTTTAATTCTGCTATTTTATACTATTTTAATTCTGCTATTTTATACTATATTAATTCTGCTACTTTATACTATTTTAATTCTGCTATGTTATACTATTTTAATTCTGCTATTTTATACTATTTTAATTCTGCTATTTTATTCTATTATAATTCTGCTATTTTATACTGTTTATAATGCTACTTCACACTCATGTACATCAACACTGTGATTATTGTACTGTAAATGCTCTGTTTAATCTTGTACTATGTTTTTGCTGTGAAGCACTTTGGGCTGCAATTCTTGTATGAAAGGTGCTATACAAATAAAGCTTATTATTATTATTATTATTATTATTATTATTATTATTATTATTATTATTATTATTATTATTATTATTATTATTATTATTATTATTATTATTATATTGTCCTTGGCAATGTGAAAAAATGTAAATTTTTAAATGTATCTTCTGCTGATGATTTGTAATCACAAGGCCACTGCGCTCTTTGTGACTTCAGCCTCTCTTCTTTTCATTGCCTCTCTCTTGAACAGAGGTTTGCTCCTGACCCCGGTAAGGCCAGACCTTATGAGGACAAAGGAACTCTGCTTTTAGAACATCCACCTCCCTCCTCCTCCTCGACTTCGACTTCTCCTCATTTAAACTCCCCAGACTCCTCCCCCCATCCCCCATATACACACAACAAGACAACCTCCACCCCACCCCCTCACCGTTTCCATCCCCTACAATGTCTGTTGATTATAGTCACCTAGTGATGAGTCGTGTGATGTTGAAGATGCAGAAACTCGCCCTGAATATGATCCATATAGTGTTAATACCAGAGGAGGAAAAGTATGAACTGTTTTTTATAGTGTGATTATTTTTATATAAAAAAAATTCTATATTTTTGATTTATGACATGATGTATGGCAACACATTTAATTTAATAATTATACATATCAGATGTATACATATATTAAAGAGTAGACAATAAATCACTAAATAATTTAACTAAACAATAACAACTAATAATTGTATTTTTTTTGTTTACAGGACATCTTGTAGGAAATCTTGTACATTTTTATTAATTTAATTATTATTTATTTAATTTGTGTACAGCTAACAACAATAAAAACACCTGGTGACATATTTTTTGTTTGTTTTTGTATTTACTGGAACTCCAATATGCTCATTAATCTCACAGCTGTAGAGAAAACATGTGAAGGCATGGAGACATAGTGTTGATGTTAAAATGCCTTTACTGATACACAAATAAAAAATAAGATTGGTGTCATTTCATGTTTTTCATATTGTTAACAAGTCCTTTGAAAGAGGCCAAAACCAATAATGTGTTATAATAATAATAATAATGTGCCTCTCAATACTTTCCTGACTTCTCCACATTCTAACTAAAGACAAAAATCTTTAGGAACATTTGCGAAATATAAAAGTATTTTTATGTTTAATTATTTCTTAAAACAGCTAAGCACTGTAGTTTTTAGGAAACACGACCCAAACAAGAGCAAACGCTACATTTGGGACTATTTTTAGCGGTGGATTAACACACATTTACCTAGTTCATTACAGTGTGGTTTCCTGATATATCTTTAACAGCTTTTGACCATCATAGAGGAAATGGGCATATATTGGTTTTGGGCACACAGACAATACTTGTTAAGCTTTGTTCATACTTCAGTACGGACTTAGACGTGCATGCAGCTTCTATGCATACTACAATGGAGCGTCTGCGTACACCTTCAACACACTAGAAACCTCCCGGCAGCAAGAAGAACAGCTTCTTTGTTTGTTGTATTTGGCTGAACAAGCAAAAGTAAAGAAGAAAAAGGGTGTGTGACTGAATGATGAGAATAGAACCAACGATGTGGAATGCAAACAGTGTGCAGCCTATACATTGGTGCCGGGTGACAACGTTTCTGTTGCATTGACCCACCTGGATCCTTGGAACCATGATTAGCCTTTAGTAGGATCAATGCATTGTCACTTTGGCAGTGATGTCATTGTTGCTTGGTCTACCCCCACTCAACCCTATACACACACATAAACACACCCTCACCCTCCTCTCTCCCTGGCAGCACCGGCCAGCTGTCTCTCCTGCTGCTCTCAGCTGACAGAGTACAGGGGAACTAGGGACGAGGGGTGGGGGCGGGCGGGGCGACAGCTGAGCAGATGCAGAAGCCCCTCCTGGGTTTGCCGGGGACGGGCTCTTTCCCAGCCACCCCGCAGCCGTGCAGCTGCCCAGGCACCAGCTGTCCTGATGATCGCACCAAACAGACCAGGGACTTCCTCACCGTGGTGGTTGGCTGAGGAAGGAGTGAAGGTGGTGTAGTGTAGTCACACCACCACTCCAGACCAAAAACAAGCCTGGAAATACACAATGTCTCCCCTTTGACCCCGGACAGCTAGCTCGCACACAACAAAGCACACAGGAGTTGAAAATTATGTCGCAAATTAGACACGGGCCAGTAGATTAGTACATTTATATGGAAACAAATTCATGTCATATTTAAACAGATGAAGGATGCAAAATGACATCATTCACAAGTGACAGAAATGAAAATGTAATGCTCACTATAGAGTGAAGTATTGAATGCCTATTAGATGTTGCGAATGACATAATGAGGGAGTAATTTTGTCTTTATGAAAACACCTTTTCAGATTATTATTCACTTAAGCAACATTCACTTGCACACCCCCTTGGGTGTTTAAAAAAACAGGAAGTATGGCTTTCACATCGCCTTTTTAAGATGAAATTAAATATTGAAGTCGATATTTTCTCTTTGAGGTTTAGAAGTGTAGATTATCATAACCCTCAGTAAATGTTCAGCATCTTTAAAAATAAATAAATACAGTATATTTCTTGCATAAAACTGGTTTCTGCAACGCACGTTTCAAGTAAAGCTATATCAGTATATTTGTTTCTGCTTTCTGTTGGGGCTCAGGTTTGTGTGTGCTGAAGTGAGTTACACAGCCGGACCCTGGCACGTCCACTTTAGTTACACTTAATGTGATCATTAGCACAGCTGGACAAACAGACCTGAAGTATGAAGACAAATATATCAGCGTATAGAGACGTGATGCCAGCCTGATGTATTGAAACCTTTATTTACCCCAGAACGTTTATATCATTTCTGACACATTCAAACACGTTTCACTGGCAGCTGCTCGTTTGGTTAATCAGCAAATGTATTTTATGCGTTTATACTTATACATTGATTTATCCTAAATAGTATTCTTATTCATTTGAATAGGGTTGAAACAGGGTTGAAACAGTAAATAATATTATACTTATTTACTTTTACTTTAAGTACATTTTTAGGCTTAGTTTGTGTATTTTTAACTGATCAAAATATACTGCAAGGTGTCACTGAAGGTCACAAGATCAGTCACAGTACTGCAGGATGTGGTGTGGTTCAATATATTATATATTTGTTTTTGTGGTAGTATTTAATAGCTTTTATCAGTATGGATGGAAAATCACATAACATACACATTTGAACAGATGTTTATATGCAGGAGATTAATAATAAAGAACAAATATACTGTACTATTACAAGAAAAGATATCAAAGTGTTTTAGAATAAATGCTTGGGGTGATACAATTTGAAGATTCTGTGTGTCTATCTCGTCATGTGCGTGTTGTATGTGTGTTGGGAGGGGTGGAGGGATTGATCGGATGACCAAGCAGAGAGGAGTGCGTGTGTGTGTGTGTGTGTGTGTGTGTGTGTGTGTGTGTGTGTGTGTGTGTGAGAGAGAGAGAGAGAGATGGAGGGAGGTGGGGGCCCCAGATGGATAATGGATGGGAAGTGGATTTCGGGGCTTGGAGCTGGCAGAGACACAGCAACATGCCACCGGTGGGAGAGTGGAGGTCAGAGCTGTTGACACGAACGTCCGTCCAGCTGACACTAAATGTAATCAGTCTAATGTCATGTAATGAAACTTTAAATGAATTTACACTCTAATTCAATGTAATGAAAGTGTACATCAAAATGACACTGTAATGTCGTTTCCTCTCCAACATCGTTGCCTCCAAGTCCATTTGGTGACTTGATATGGAAAATTCCAACTTGACATCATTATCCCTCTGCAGGTTCTCCTCTCATCATCTGAAACTCTCAACTGTGAAACCACAGACAAAAAAGTTAAAGTATAAAATGGAAATAAGGTACTTAAAAACACTGCTAGGCGTCTCATTCTAATTTGTCTGATTGAATCCAGTCACTGAGTAGGACAGATGGAATATTTTCTTTTATTAAATCCAGAATGTTATGGTAGTTTTTCCCAATTTTCAGTAACAATAATAACATATATTCAGAGTTTAAAGGAGGATTTACACTCTGCAGGAAAGGCTTCTGAAATACTAGAGAGACCATTATAGGATGCAAAATAAAACTTACACTTGTTAAACCTGTTAAACTCATTCAGGTTTGTTAGCACATTGAGCCAATTCATTTCCACTTCATTATTTATTTATTTATGCTTCTATTTTAATAACTGAAAACATTGGAGAGAAAGGTTGATCAGATGTCATTGCTTCTTCTACAGGCTGCGTATGTACCCTGGGATCAGGGGGCAGTGGCAGTGACCAGCTGATATATAATATACATTGCTCTAATGCTGCTTCAATAAGTTAATACAATACATAGAGAATTCAGAGAAGGCTGTCGGGGGTCGGGTGACCTGAGGGTCAGGTTGTGCTCCCACTCAGGCCTCATTAGATCAGGATCGTCTCAGCTGCCGTACCCATCCATCACAGAGGCCCCGGGCGCTGGCCTGCGGTCCCCTGAACCAACACTGACTGACCACAGAGAAAGGTGAGCTTTTGTCCCCTTCCCTCCTTCCATCACCTGTTGCTGTGGTCATACATCAGCAGTCCTCTGACTCCTGGTTACAAACAGTGAAGTGGGCGGCAGTCGGCCTGATGGAGCAGTGTTTAGGGTTGTTTCACGCACTAATCCTCTCCACTTTTTTCCCAGAGGGGAGAAATAACCCAAAACACAATGGCACATGCAACACCTTTATCTAAGAGGAAAAGAGGTATGGAGAGCTCAAAGCAAAAAGGAACATGGCTGTTATTTAGCAGGAAGGGGCGGAAATATGACTCTTTGTTTGGGACAGTGTCAATGATCAAAAGCTTGTTTAGGGCTTTGAAGATATCCTGTTGATCCTCTTTCATGTAGGGCAGCATTATACTTGACTTACTTTGTTTTTAAGTTTCTTGTCCTGAAATATATTTTCACCCAGACTGTAGTCAACAGAGTTTTTGATATAAAAATGTCTTAATGAGGAGAACTTTGCTGCATGTACTTCACAATAAAAGCCCCAATATAATGATAGTAATGATAAAACATAGTGTCTAGAAGGATATTGTATTTGTATAGCAAAACAAATGTTACAAAGTGCTTTTACAGGAGAAATAAAAGACAATATATATAATTAAAAAAAGCTGAGGCAGATATCCTAAACCTTCAGTCTGTAGTACCGATCAAACTCTTAACACAGTGGATCCTGTTTCCCATAATGTAACTTCATACCTCCCTGATTATAAATGTACCGTAGATTTACACGGATTTAGCCTCTTAAAGACTCTACAGGAAGCTGTTTTAGAGCAACTTCCAAACGATTCTAAAGGCATTAGTTTGTATTTGTATAACAATAAGACAATCCCATTGAAAATTGTTGCATGTTGTGTATGTGTCACAACATTTGGTGTTTTGGTTACTGCCACCCCGGGAAGCAAACGTTGTGAAATTATAGGATTCAAAGCAAAAACTAAATCTCCAATAAATTCCTAACATGTAATCGTCCACTCTTGTGTATTGTAGTTGAGAGATAAATTGAGAATGACATTTTAATCAATGACTATTGTTCTTTAATTTGGTTTTCAGGGTGCATTGATTTCATCTAAAGATGAGGTATTGATGCACTTTAACGAATATAGCTCAGATTAAGAACGATTGATCAGCAGCTGGTTAGAAAATGGTGGATTCTCATCTTTGCTGAGCCACAGTTACAGATTATGACTCGTTCCTGTCACCTCATAAGAGGACACAGCAGGATCCATCGACTGCCTTCAGCGAGCTCACAGTGTGCAGCGTGAAGTCATGCTGCTCTGTGACGCTTCTGTGTCAGGACTCAAATGTTCCTTCTCATGGCTGTGAGTTGGAACCGGTGTCGGCTTTAGCGCTGGCAAGTGAAAAAATCTTCACGACTCACAGGATCTGACTTGTTTACAGGAAGTATCAGTTGGGACATTAGTAGGATTGAACTCTGCCTGTATAATACCGCAGCGTGCGAGGATATCTGGGCCAAACGTGAGAGAATTGACACAAAAACTGAGGAGGAAAGCAGGAACACTGAGCAAAGAAGGCCACCTGGTTTTCAGCACATGAACGCATCATACATTGGAGTAAATCACTCACTAGATGCCATGTTTGTCCAGTTGCATGCTGGTCCGCTGCTGTTTTTGTACGCACAGAGCATTTTTATACACACCAGCCTTTTCAAAAGTCTTGTTCTTCTCGGTGCAGAAGGAGCTGACATCGTACATGATGATGAATCCGTCTTGATGAACACTCATGTCTGTGAAGTGAATTTAAATGTGAGCACTCCCAAACTGTATTATGCTGATTGAGTACACATTAAGAGAGTTGAGTTGATGAGATGTGAGCATACACATGAACTCTGATTGTCAAATTTGGTCGAAACGTTCATCGAAAACAGTAAGAATTGCATAAATCGACCTATAAACACCACACAGAGACACATTATAATCAGCATGTGTTGTGCTTTGTGTGGTGCATTTTGAGGTTTGTTGCTTTCAAGTTTCTATGATGTTTTCTTTTGGCTGTTTAAATCCTTGTAAACCACTTTGTAACCTTAAGCTTCAAATACGCTCTATCCGACATTAAGCACAAAAAGCCAGTCAATCCCGTTGGTGACGGTCTTGTTTATTTAAGCTAACGCCTTTAAACTAATGTGCTAATGATGCATTGATGTTAAAATGCTACAAAAAACAAAAGGACAGATACAACTACCATTAACTGTTTTTGTATCCAGTTAAGGAAGAGATAATGAATACACTTACGATACAATTCCTGTGCTATATATTTGCGAACAAATGAGGGTGATGACAGGATATAAAGAGAACGTGACCCAGGATTACCCCAAGTGGCAAAAACATGCATACAACTGTTAAAGTGTCGTTAGGACCTCACACACAGACAAAGGGCATCCAACACCTCAGCTGTCTGTTGACATGTGGGTGTGACAGCCAGAAGCTGGTGGTCATGATATCCAGAGGTGTGCAAACCACACAGAGGAAATTAAATCCACTCGCCACCACAAAGTTAAAAGAAGCGAGGAAAAGAGAGAGCTGGATGCCGCCCATCTGTCTGATTTGTATTTGTTCTTCAGTTTGACCAACAACACACGAGCCACCTGGTTTACAAGAGGACAGAAGAAAAGACGGTTTCACACGTGAAGCCCAGACTGCCTTTTTTTCCGGCAGTTTCCCCTGTTCACACTATTAGCTGCATGGCAGTTTCACATAGGTGAGAATACGCCAGATGCTGGAGGCACAAGTAGACACCAGATGAAACGAGGAGCTTCTCTGAACACATTTTCTTCTACAGCAGAGCCGTCCATCCGATGTTGGCCGAGGTTAGAGTTTAGTTTTGTGTCCCAAAGTTCGTCTGAAAGTTGTCTTGAAGTCGGATTGTGACACATGACACCAGGACCTCCTGTGATTGGTCTGCTTGGTTTATGTAATACTCACTTTTTCCCTCTCTCATGGTCTTTAAAGCTAACATGGCATTCACTGAATATTAATCATAGTGCCATGTAAGTTAACCTACGACTCTAATATGGCTGAGAGCACCTGCCTGCAACATGTTGTTGCCATATAAATATATATGGGTCGCCTGTGCTACCGGGTGAGCTACCGGGACGCCCAATATTAAAAATGTGAAGAACAACTCGGAACATGATCACTTGTGGTTTACTGTGTCATTCTGTATTGTATATTGTTGTTTTCTTCATCTTCTATAGGTTGGTATAGGGTTTGAACGTGAGGATGTATGCAATATGATGAAAAGTAAAGGATGAAGGGAAGGCTAGATGTCGTATAGGCAGGAATCTATGCAATATTCTGTTGAACCCAACATGATCAATCCCAAAGCGTAGTGAGGGAGGCAACAGATGGAGAGACGTTTTGCATTCCGGAGCAGTTGGAGAGAAAAAGACACCAGATGCTTTGCTTTTATTTTTACGTATTCGATCGGTCATTTGGAGGTATGGTAGCCCGAGCAGGACAAAGAGCCAAGGCCAAATATCTTGGCTTTGTGGGGACAACAGCTGGGAGGAACAAACCAGGAAGTCGCTCCACTTCATTAAAGACCCAGCAGGCGACCAGCAGAGCTTTTCTAGCTCTCCTCCCACTCTCTCCATCACTCCTCCCTCCTGTCTGTCATTACATACATAATACACGCCTTTCCTCATTAATGTTGGTTAGTTGCATGAACTGAAGATATATAGAGTCCAATCCCACTGCAATTCCAACTCTTTACTCGTTTTTGTATAAAACCAACCTGTATTTTGTATAACAGCAATAAATGTCAATTTTATGACATTTATGCCTCATGATAATATTTTTTATCTCTTAGTGCTACCGGGTGTTAGAGGGCTGTAGTCAAATAAGATGGATAACACAGTTGTATTGTATTGATTTCTAAAAATACCTTTCCTATGTTAGGGGTACAGCACTCCATATATTTCTACACGTTCTACCCTCACAGGTATATCACCAGTTGTATTGTTTGTGTGTGTATTTCTGATTCTTAGCCAAAGAGGTTAGTGACAAGCTCTGTGACTTCTAAGCTCTTCTGATCTGATCCTCCTATAGTGTGAAAGTGTTCTCCACTGCTCTCTAGCAGCAGCTACACTAATCTTCTCCACAGCGGATCACAGCCACAACGACTGATCATCTGCATCAGGACGTCACCTTCTGAAAGAAGTTTAGTTTAGTTTTTCTCTCCCTTATCTCACACTCTGCTTTCTCCATCAAACCCACAAACACACACACATGTCCTCTTGGCATCACTCGCCCCATCACTAGTAGCCGCTCACTTCATGATTTGCTCGTTCAGTGAGTGATGGACAGAACCCCCCCTCAACATCACAAGAGAAAACACCTGTTAGAATCTGTTTAATCCTAGCCAGCGGCCCTGCTCTTGAGGCCCTCGTCTAATCCGCAAAAGGGCACCAGGCCAAGGCCAGGACAGATTAGACCCCCAAAATCCATCTATCCATCCATGCACACACACACCTCCGAGTCTGCCCCCTATAACGAGTGTTTGAATCGGCCCCTTAATCCTTGGACTCGCCGGAGCCCTCGGCCCAGCACACAGCCTCCTTCCCCTCAACCCAAACCTAATCTCCATGCATCCCCTTCGTACACACCCGCAGACCTGACCCAGCCCAACCCAGCAATCACTTACCCCCCCCCCCCCCTCCTCCACCTCCTATCCCCTCCCTCGGTGAGGCTGAAAGCCTATTGATTTGTTGATTTCTCTTCTTTTGTCTGCTGCTGGCCGAGTGTGAACGAGACATCCACGGTCCGGGGCCCAGTGCCAGGACTTTTGGCATGGGAGATTAAGGTCCTGATCTGGGCATCTGTCACTGCCCAGTCCCCCTTCTTCCTTGTGGCTCTGGAAGAGGCCTTTCCTTCAGTCATTCTCAGTGCACATGTGTTGCTTTAGCTGTAAACTGATTTTAACCAGGAAGTGACAATATAAACAGTTTACAAATAAAAGCATCATTTTGTAAATAGTTTGACAATAATTTAATAAAAAATGTAAAAGTGTACTTGAATGGATGACTGAGTGAGAAACATTAATGCCATAACATTAATTCAAGCACTAGAGCACTAGAATTAACGCCTCGCCTCGTCCGCCAACCAGTCAAGTTGCAGTTTACATCCATGTCCGTCCAAAATGTCATCACTTCATCAATTTATCCTATAAAACATTTGTGTGAAATTGTCATAATTAGCTGAATTGTAAAGTTATGGACCCAAAAACATTTTTGAGGTCACAGCGACCTTGACGTTTGAGAAGCAGCGTTCAGTTTGTATGCTCCATATATCTGGAACAAACTGCAGGCCTGCTGCATCTGTCACTTCTTTTAAATACTTTCCTGTTTGCCTCTGCCTTTTATTAAATCAAATAATTATTTATTTCTTACACAGCACTGTAACTTTTATTATTTAATTTTATACCTTGCTTATTCTACTTTGGCGTGATTAGATTTCTATTCTCTTGGACCTTTAAAGAATGTTTTTAAACTGCATTTAAATGTAAATGTATAATGCTTTTTCTTTTGCACTTTGAATTGCCTGGTTGTTCAAAATTTGCTATATAAATAAACTTGCCTTTCCTTGGACCACCAAAATCTAATCAGTTCATCCTCGGTTCTTAGTGAACGCTTGCGCCATGTTTGAAAACATTCCCTCCCTGGGTTCAGATGTGAGGTCGCAGTGACCTTTGACCTTTGACAACCAGATATCACGTTAACTGACAATGGGACGGATGGACGGAATGACAGACGTACGGGCAGACGTGTACGTGTGGACGGACAACCGGAAAACATAATGCCTCCGGCCTCCGCTTTCAACATCAATCTCGCCATTTTGTTTTTAATAATGACTACTTCTAAGAAAATATTTGCTTGTCTAAAGTCTCAATATGATGGAGTTGTGGTATTTTAATTTCACCTCAGATGCTTTACATCCAATACTTTACCCATGGCAATTATAACAAAACATATAAGCAAACAATAATGTGTAAACTGTCTAGATTAAACAATACCAACATCACAGAGCACATTCATGAAGTCATCCAGGAGTGGACACAGTAGTTCACTCATACTATGTCGCCATCTAGTGGGCAGAAAGCTGCAGATATGGATTTCTCTGAGGTCAAGGGAGGTTAAATAAAACATAGTGCATATTGTAGCTTATCATAATATATAAAATAAATAATATATATTGTGTAATTGCTTTAGTATGAGATTGTGGACTTCTTTGAAATTGAAGGTAAAGTAACAATTGAGTCACAATAAACTGATTACCTGCAAGGCAGCACTTGGGGAAAAAAGGTCGACTTCAAACATGTTTGATATAAATAATGCTTTTTGATTGTGACATACATTTATAAATAATGTTCTTTCTGCTTTTGTTTTATTGCCTGTATTTTCCATTCATAAACTATTTTGTATAACTACTACTTAAGTATTTGTTGGACTGCATATGAGACCGTCGCTGTCACAAGTGGAGTTACATGCTTACATCGCCATCTGGTGGTTGAGAGTGCTTGTTTTGAAGATGGAATACAGTATCAAGGTAAAGCATAACCAATAAATAACAGCAATACATTAATGCATAATGAACACTCATAAAATATTCATCTAGTTTAAATCACATGAGGCATTTAAGAAAAGAAAGGTTTGAGTGTATATGGCTTTTATTGAATAAGGCACTTAAGAAAGACGTTTTTATGATGAACTTGATTCGATTTGAACTTTATAAAAGTAGCTAAACATTCTCATTCTCAGTATAATAAAATATTTTTTTAGCTAGTTAAAAAATGCACTGCATTATAACTGCAACAAAGTAACAGCTCAGCAACAAGGAATGACCCAACTGACCCAGGATGACATTAGCTGATCTTTCAAGAGCATCACTAAAACTGTGTTAACTCCTTCACATCCACCCGTCAGCCATAAAGCTACAACTTACAACAGCTTTGGACAAAGAAGGTGCATATTTCAGATTCAGATATACATCATCTTGATGAAATACTTGAATTTACATTTGGATGCATCTCGAGACACAATAAATGTATTCAGGGGTCCTCGTATTTACCTGATGAGTGTGGTTAAAAAGAAAAGAATATGATTGTCAACATCAACGTGAACTTCAAGATGAGCAGAAGCTGAACACGGAAAGAGTCTTAGCTGGACTTTAATCGGAGAGGAGATTGTCACATGGCAGAAGCAGGCTGACACCGACTCCCTTGGCACATTTGTTCTGCAGAATTAAAATGCAAAAATGTAGTTGAGTTAGCTCAATCTGAGAAGCTTTTTCCATAAAGCAGTAGATGGACATTTTGGGAAATGCACTTATTCACTTGCTGAGAGTTAAATAAGAAAATTGATTCACTAGCAATTCTGTACGGTAAACATAAAGCTACCGTCAGCAGCTACTTAGCTTATTTTAGCATAAGTGCTGGAAGCAGGGGGAAAGAGCTTTAGTGGCGTTACTAGACAGATTCTGGTAACTTTGGATGGATCCAGGCTAGAGGTTTCCCTAAGTTAAGCTAACCAGCTGCTAGTTGTAGATTCATATTTAGGAAACAGATATGAGAGTAGTGTCATCTAACTCTTGGCAACAAAGTAAATAAGCTTTTTATCCAAAACATATAAGACAGTGATAGATCACATATGTTCCTGCATTTTTTTTAATGAAGAATGTTGAGAGTCAGGAGAGTGTAAAAGACAATATCACACATTTAAAACTATTGATACAATCTTTATTTGTACTTGTGTTAGAAAAGCGTCGCTCTACAGTCATGATCTTGATTTTCTGTTTCCTGTTTTATTTTTAAATGTTCACTTCCTCTTGTGTCATGTCTTGAATTACTTCCTGTCCTTGTGTTTTTCCCTCTGTGATTGTTAATTTGATCCTCCTGTGTCCACTCACCCTGCCCTTGTGTCTTTGCCTTTCCCCCCCAGCTGTGTCTCGTTCCCGTGATTAGTGTCTGTGTGTATATATCCCTGTCTGTCCCATTGTTCCTGGTCTGTTCGTCATCCATATTACTTTGATGTTCCCCCCTGTCGTGTCCCCTCGTGTCATCACGTTACATTTGACCTTTTATATTTTTATAGCCTGCCCCCTTTACCGCATCGTAACACATACGTTCACAGAGCTGGAATAAATACATTTTTCTAAGTGTTTCAGATGACCACTTGCAACTCTTACCATGTAGTTGACAACATTGATGTGGTAGGGGATCCCACCCAGCTCCTCACACTTCTTCATGTTCATCCTCTCTGGATCTCCAGCAGCCAAAACAGGAGTGTTGGGGTCAGCCTGAAACCAACAACAGCAACAGCCAAATTAAGCTCAACGCAATTAACATGCTTTCTTTTAAAATGATAAGACTGATAAGACCCCCCTCCCCTATTTAGTCTGTATATCAACATTAGCAGCAGGATCTACTCACAGGCTCCATCCCTCTCTGGATGGACAGCAGGTCTGACATCCTTTCGCTAAACCCGGGAGCAAAGTTCTCTGGGTTGATTGCAACAAAGCACTGACCCTAAAAACACAAAACAGTTGATAACAACACTGTTAACTGACCGAGTACAAACAGTACGGAGAGCCACGATGTGACGCAATACGGCTGGATGTCAGAACTCATTGATTGTTCTTATCTTTTAGATAACAGTGGATGTCACACACAACTTTGCTCGCGAAGAAATACAGCTGTGAGCTGGTCATTTTACCTTCTTTGTTTCTGAACAGCTAATCACGACTGTATTGTAAAGCAATCTCTCTTGAGCATTAACTAATGTATCTGCTGCTTACAGGGCAATAGTTGCACACAAGATCCAACTCATGACACTTTGACTAGAGGAACACAATGAATCTACATTATGAAACCAGTGGGTTTTATTTAGACTTTCAAGTGAACTTCCTTGATGATGCCTGAAGTAATGCAGCTGTACAGCAGTTCTGTCCACATTAAAATTCAATACATGTGGCTCTCCACACCATTTTAAGGATGTGTGCATGTACGTTTAAAAAGTTAATACATTTCTTGGATTAGTCTTTCATTTTAGACTAAATAAAATGCAGCTATGAGTTACAGGGAAATCATTTTCACCCCATTTCTCAGTCATTTCACAGACAATTAGAGAAGACGATAAGGGTCATGTCTTTTCTTTTCTTTTTTAAGTGGAGTTAGTATGTGTTAAAGTAACACTTAAAATAAAAATAAATCACTAACCAGGTTGGCAACACGGTCTGTTACTTTCCAGGTCCGGACATGATTGCTGTACTGGGCACCGGCCAGGATACCACAGAACACTTCCACCATCATTCCCAGACCATAGCCTTTATAACCTCCTGAGGGAAACACACACACACACACACAAACTTCAGTTGTTTTGTTAAGCAGAGGGAGGATGAATGTATTTTTATACGTGAGGATAGAGCAGGACAGGAGGATTATTTCAACATATCTGAATGTGAACAAAATGCCTAAAAATATAACCGCACACAGAACAGTATAACTTCAATATTATATTTCAAAGATACGCTAACAGAAAAAAATGAAATCAGGATCTTTCAGCAGACTTTCATCAACTGGTTTCTAACCTGTGGCTTCACTGCCGCCAATGGGCACCAGTCCTCCTCCACTCAGAACTTTCTTAGGGTCGGTGGTCAGCTTGCCCTGGGGGTCGCAGCCCCAGCCCTCAGGGATGGTATCTCCACGCCGCTCATGGAGCTCCACCTGGGCGCATAGAACATGAGACTTTAAGTACATAGCTTTTCAAAACCGCAGTTACAAAGTACTTGACAAGAGCAAATTAAAATAGTTAGTGTATAAATTAAACTGAACTCTCTTGTGCTGTGACTAACCATTACGAAATCTATTTTTATTTTATTTTATCTATTTAGTTGGCTATTGGACAAATATACATGTGACATAATTTAAATATTCAATGCATAACAATAACAGTACAGGAAAACTGATCAACTTTACAATTAACCCAATTAGTGAACAAAGAATAACTGCAAAAAGTTTTTGTTAAATAAATTTTAAGCAGATTATTTCCTGTAACTATTGCATAAGAGATTTTAACATTTAATATAATTCTCAGTCTGTATTGTATTGTGTGTGTTTTTTCTTCTTCTTCTAACAATCAGAACAGGCTTTATTTATTTTTATCAGGCTTTAAGTCAGTGTTTTCTTCTCCCTTCTCCACACCCTTAATCCTGTGAGATTAAAACAATTAATAATAATCAAAACTTTAAAAAAAACAGCAATTTAATTTAGTTTTCTTCACATAAATCAATGGGATCCTTAGATATACTGTAGGCCAACCTTATATTTAATATCTTACACCCCGTAAAATCAAGAAGGCCTCGTGACCCCGTGTGAAGCTTTGGCAACTTCCTAGTTGGGAACCAGCGATGTAAGGCATCCTTGGTGGCTTATCAGTATACACCTTATCTTACCTTTCCGAGTGCTACTGCTGATGTGGCCATGTCCAGAACAAAGCTGTCTCCGTCTTTAGCAGGAGCAGCCACGCTGATGGGGTTGGTGCCCAAAGTGCACTGCAAACAGCAGGTTCACAGTATTAGACTGAGGTCGTTTATCAGCTCGGTTATATCAATCACAAGTAGGTTGACACAGGGTCAAAAAGATACAATGAAATGTATTGTACAAGAAAATGGGTCAGCTCAGCAATTAAAAGCACTAGTTATATAAACTTAAATGAATGATGGTGTGAAGTAGTTTACTTGGTAGAATAAAACATGTATTTACCTCTTTACCACGCGTGGGAACCACCAGTGGGGACGTGTTGGTAAATGACATGCCCTGCATTGGTCAGATTACAATTAGACATACAATTAAAACCATTTAGGAAAACAATTTACATTAAATTCATGAAAGGCGGATAGACCTTCCACTCACAATCATGTTTTCCTTCAGAGCCTGCATTGCGTAGTATCCAGCAATACCGTAATGGTTGGAACCTAAGACAGAAAAGTGACATATAGTCATTTATTTTCATTATAGGCCAGATTTGTTGACCACTTTAGAGAAGTAAAATTCTTCTTTGATGAATGGAAAAGTGATTGTACTGTCAAACTATTGGACCAGTGCAGCAGTTATGTCCTTTAAACATTTAATATAACTAACCTGCAATTACACCAACTGTATGAGGATTCTCAGACTCACCGTGTGCCACCACCCAGCCAATGCCAGCTTCTTTTGCCTTCTTAATGGCCAGATTCATGCAGAAGTTTCCCACCACAGGACCCAGGAGGTTCTTCCCATCCACCAGTGCTGTGGCTGCACTCTCCTTCTCCACCACCGGCTCACCGTCCTTGGCACAGATTCCCGTCTGGATGTCCTTAACATACATGTCTGTCGAAACGTACGCAGACAGCGAGCACAAATGACAACCCATATTCAAATACAAAAACTTCAAAAGGCTAGCTAAGAGATGTATTTGTTTACATACGTCCAGTACGTCATTTTCAAATAAATTCTTGGCATTACAAAAATGATTGCATTTCTAAAAATGGTTTTATGTGCTTATTATATGTCAAAGTTTACCAACTTGTTTTCTTCTTTTACCACTATAATTGTGTTAAAAATAAATGCAGATAAAGTGATAAACTTCCGGCGCCCCACTGACCCATCCTGTTGAGTCCATGGCTGTAGTGGCCCCTGTGGTCACCCTCCACCAGCACCTCGGCCAGGCTTTGGGCATGATGCGGCTTGGTGCCCACGCCTGTCATACACCTCTCGATGAAGCCTTGCACCTCCAATTTGCCAATCAGACATCTGCAAAAAGGAGTGCAGTAACACATTAAAAGTTAAAGAAAAATGGTGCAGTAGTTAGTTAATGAGTATGACAATAGGTTTTCTGCTCATTTGTCATCCCTCAGGCCTGTTGTGATATTTGTACAGCTCCTCTGATCTTGTGGAGTTGCAAAACAAATTTTACTTTGTTTGTTCTGAAACTGAAACCAAAAATGTACCGCCAGATAGTCAATAGTGATTGCACAGACTGTAACCACGTGTGTATGAAGTGATGTAGGTCATGAGAATAAAGCTTTGCTGGTATTACATTACAAGTGCTACTGAGAACAGAGTTTAACAGAATGCATCTGATAGTAGAACCACTGTAAACACAATTGCAAACTTGACCTTTCAGAGCAATTCTGTGAGCTGTGTAAATACAAGAACTTGAAGGACATTATGTACAAGATGATGTTTTGGAAAATACACTAGTCTCTCCCAACAGTGTCACGCTATAAACACTGGAGTCATGCGCATGAAAACCCTCAGGAAACTGCAATAACTAGTGTGAAA
Source organism: Cottoperca gobio (assembly GCF_900634415.1). Classification (NCBI taxonomy): domain Eukaryota; kingdom Metazoa; phylum Chordata; class Actinopteri; order Perciformes; family Bovichtidae; genus Cottoperca; species Cottoperca gobio. The sequence goes on from NC_041360.1 coordinate 22,150,786, forward strand.
CATTAGCAAGGGCACTGACTAACACATGGTAATAACTAAAGTGGTCAGTCAAAACAACAATAGTCATTATTAGATTCTAAGATCAAACTTAAAAAGAAAATTAATTGTTCCTTTGCAGTTCCTTATTTCATCTGGTCGGATACCAAGCAGTCACATGCTTTACTAAACAAACGGCACATGATCCCCCAATCAGCACTAGATTCACATAGTTACATCATCACTGTAGCAGAGTAAAGATTGTTGACTGGAAGAAAAGCCTTGCAGAAAGATAAAAGATGACATGACACTTAGCAGACACTCTTCTCCAGAGCAACTTAGTACAGGGAACTGGAGCAACACAGGGGCACAGTGGTGGCAGCCCTGGTGTTGAAAAATGGAAGCTGAACCATTAGGTCACCACAGTTCACTGCAAAAAGTCCAAAAATGATGTTGTTTCTTAGTGGGATGAAACATGTTTAGATGACTTATAAGAACAAGATTAAATCATGTTTCCAGTAACGTTGACAGAACACATCTATCATGATGAGGTCTCTAGTCTGTAATGCTGAACACTTTACATTACTTCCTTCTCCACTCCGTCCCTTGTTTCTTTTATTGCACTTTGTGGTATTCGGTGGTTAGAGAATGGAAGAGTTATTGAATGCATAATAAGTGGGTCCAGATGTGAACTGCAGGGAATTGGATGATTCTCACGTCCTCTTTCAAAATAACGTTGTGTTCTATACAAGCTCTGTTCCAAATATAATAACTGATGCAAGTCATCAAATCTTCTAATTGTGTAGAGGATGTGTATAAATAAAGGAGTAATCCCTTTCCACTGAATAACTTAAAACTGAAGCGATTGCCAACAGTACAGCATAGGATCCACTGTCCAACCTTCTGTTGTAGTATCTTGTCGTGGAATTCTGCCGATACAAACTAAACCAAAGGGTTGTTGTGAGAAGTTAATCTATCATACTGAAATAAAGATACTTGGTTAAAGAAGTGACAAGAGTGTCAAACAGTGTGACGTTCAAATACTCTACCATGAAGCTCTACGAACAGAGAATACAAGCTGACACATTAAGAGATACATACAAGGGGAACATGACCAGAGTGTGCTCTGGTCATGTTCCTGTAAGTAGGGCAAACATAAGATGAGCAGACAGTCTTACAGTTTCTAACAAGAGTATTTGACCGAGACAAACAACTCCTGTTTACACAATATGACAAAGAGCAAGAGACCTACATATTTGGATTGTTGTTCCTAACTAGAAATTTGTTGTGAGGACAATTTGTGAAATTTGCTCCGTAGCTTTTATCCATGAAGAAACCAGCGCAAATCCAGTTGTTGCACAAACAAAAGCTCAAAAAGGTCTGTTTTTTTTTAATCAGGACTCTTTTATGGTCGAATTCCTCCACTTTAGCACCAAACATACCTTTTAAACTTTACTCTGTTGCTATTCTGCTGCAGGTCTCATGTGAACACACATAACCCCTTACCGGGTCGCCTCTGGCACGCTCTGAGGTGAGAGCACAAACATCTGGAGGGAGGCTGGACTTGAGTTGCAAGTTGGGAAATAAAACACACAGCAGCTCTAACGAAATCCAAGGACCATCTGCACGGAGGAGGTCCCAGCAGAGACTTATGTAACGTCTTATGTAAGAGAGAGGTATACACTCTACGGATAATTTCCCATATCTGGTCACGGATAATCAATAACTTTGACCAGGGCTGCATGAGGGAAGTGTGACACACTCTGGACCAAAGAAAGCTACCAAAAAAAGACTTGTCAGCTGGTCCCAAGGTCAAACTGAGGGGTTTGTTTAGGTGCTATATACAGTAAATGCTATTACCTATGGCATTTCAAACATAGCATTTCAAACATAGCTTAAAAAGTTGCCATTGTCCATGTCATTCTTCATTTAATTATAGGAGGTAAGACTGAGCATTTATTTTCTTAAAAGAAAGACATCCGCACATAAGAAACTAACTTTGATTGAATTCTCTGTGGACACTGTACATATGTGGGATAAGGGCAGGGGGGGCGCTTCCTTTACTGGTTCATGTTACAAGTCAAATGGGACCTGTGCGTTTCCAAGAAGGTCAATACCCTCCTATAGGACAAACACGTGAAAGAAACAATGGGAAGCGACTTACATAACATTACAGCTGTATGCCTTGATGCATTTATGAATTTGCACCAAAATCTCAACCCCTAAAATAGAGACATTGCATCATAAATCATGTCACATGCAGGAGGAACTATCTTTGACATTTGTGCAGGAGGGGGTGTAAGGGTTTTCTTTCTTGTTGGGTGTTAATTGAACAATATGGAGTGAATTAGATAGATCTACAAAAGGGGAAAACATGCACAAACTAGTCTACCTGCCTTAACATTTAAACTGAAGTCTGGACACAAACTTGATCGACAGATAGTTTGTTTGTTGTTTTATTTGTTGGTTTTAATGCATGTTCAGGACACCGTAGAGAGCAGGATTGATACTGAGCAGAGTATCCTGCTGAAATACAAGTGAACTGTATTGATATTGAGGTGTGATGGGATGACATGTGACTTGGTCAAGTGATGGAAAGAGTCTGTTACTTAGAATAAAATTCCAATTCAAAATCGCACAACAATAAAATAAAAGCCCATCAACAAAAGTAACAAAATAAAATGCATTCATACAGAGTAGAAGCAACAACAACAAAGAATGTGCTGCTGTTGGTGCAGAGAGGAGTTCATTGGCATGTAGTGCTCCAATGTCAAAATGCACAGTATTCCCAGAGAGTTCAAAACTTGTCAAAGGGAACTCTGCAAACTTCTTTCGTTACCTTTTGCAACAGTATTTACTGACAACTCAAAGTAAAAAAAAAGAATAAACCGCTGCGATGACTTTTGCATGACACATGTCCAAATAAAGTTTGGTATTCAGTATTCAGATAGCAGAAGTAGGGGCGGTACCACGCCCTGATAATACTTAATTATAAGAGTGCATTCACAAACCTAACCAAGTGAAACTTTAGACGAACCATCAGCAACATGTACTTAAAAGTAAAAAATACTCGTAATGCAGACAAAGCCCCGCTGAGAATGTAAAACGAAAGTATAGTGCAAGTACAGTACCTTCATTTAACAACTGTAAATGTTCTTTCTTGACTTTGTTACTTTCCCCCACTGCAAGAAAGTCTTGTTATTCTGACCATTAAAACAAGTGTTTCCTGTCACGGAATGCAGCTTGTTCACGCGCTAATTGCCACTGCTGTACATTATGTACTTTAACTGTTGCCCAGACCCGAATAACTACCTGCTCATGGTGACTGTCCTGTGAGTGCTCCTTCAGATCGATGGGTTGTCGCTCTTGGCTCTGGTGCTGGTGCGCTCCTGGTGTCGATGATCCACGGTGATCCACTTGCTCTTCAAGCTCTGCAGTGTCAGGAAGAGTGTAGCGTTGTAACCACAGGTATCCTGTCTGTGTGTCTGTCTCTCTGTTTGTCCGTTGACGTGTTGGAGGAGGAGAGGCTTTACAGGAGGGGGGGGGGGGGGGGGGAGTTTCTCTGTGCGCCATCATAGAGACAGGCCTGTTCTGGCGAGGTAATGTCTTGGGGCTGCAAGCGTTATGTATATTGTGCTGCTTCAGTTTTTGACATAATAGGAAGCCGTAAAAGTTGTAGCCTGCTGAAGGTCACTGCTGCCTGATAAAAACATATCAGAGTAATTTACACAAGGAAGTCTACTGAAGCGTATCAAGAGGCTCCTATTTCCTTATCTTTAATATGTAGAGCAACCATGGGCGTAATTTCCACTGGGGACAGTTTCAAAATCCCGTATGTGCCGCCCCCACTTTCAAATTCGTTTATTATTACTTTTTAACCGCAAACTGTCATCGCTACGGAGGAGCAGGACACTCCGCGCGCAGGACACGCGCGCACGCGACGTTCAAAAAATAGCTCACTGGATGATGATGACTGGGTTGTGGCACACAACACAAATGAAACTCCAGCAGCAGATTACTCTAATGGCTTGGGTGAAAAGAAAGATTTACCGGCAGTAACTCACCGAGTTGCTGAAGTGCCTCCTATTAATCAGCAATGTTTGACAAACAGACTCTCTGGCTGCTAGTTTAATGTTTGACTCGCACACCAGTGGCTCAATATGACCATAAAGCGATTGCTTTCATATCAGAGATCAGATGGTGGAGCTGCCTCGAGACATGGCGAGTGAGGCAGAGAGAACATTCTGTACCTGCTGCACATAAGTTGCAGCTGGGATGTTATGTGCTGTAGTCAGGTCATTTTGATGTGTTGACAATGAGAGGAAGACGTGTACATGATAAGAAGTGAATACAGTTAGAAGATGAATTAAAGAATTGTAAATACAGTAGGCTACACTAATAATGATACAACCAACGTGATTTAGATATGGTGTCATAAAGCCATCTTTTAAGTGTGTGATGTATGGTTAACCCTTTTTATGACTGTTGCATGTTATATATATGTTGTTGTGATTTTAATGTTGTTGTACGCTATCATGGCGATGAACTCTTGTTGTGTTACCAACACAATTTATTCAAAAATAAATTGTACCTCTTCTATACAATATATACAGTAGGGGGTCCCTGCTCCACGCTACACCAGTGTGGGGGTCCTTGGCCTCAAAAACGACCCCTACTCTAAATGTTTGTAGAAATGGAATTGAAATCTAGAACATTTTTCTGGCGGAGGACCCCCAGATCCCCTGTTTTGTGTGTCGTCGTCGTCTTTCCCCCCCCACTTCTCAAACCAAAGTTACACCCTTGAGAGCAACTGCATACATTTGACCTTTTCTAAATCACTCTTGGCTTTACTTTATCCGAATCGTTATAAACATTAATGATAAACCGCACAATAAAAAGATAAAAGTATTGTAGGACACTTGTATCCTGCACAATACTTTGATCATACCTACAGGACTTCACATGTGAAATATATTCCTGAGGGATTTTTTTTTTGTAAATAAATAAAAGCATAAAACCTTTTAACAAGAGATGCTGGATGTAGAACATGCAAGTAAAAGCATAATACAACATTTGCCTCGGTGGAGGAAGCTCTATTTGCCTGGCAAACATGCATGACGACAGACTAGTGGTGGAAGAAGTACTCAGATCTTTTAAGTAAAAGTAGCAACTTACTGTTACAAGTAAGAGTCCTGCATTCAAAATGTACTTTTAGAGCTCACAACCATTAGCATCAACATGTACTTAAAGTACCAATAGGAAAAGCACTCGTCATGCAGAATCGTTCTTTTTAGAATAACGTATGTTATATTAATGGTTTTAATTATCAGTGCTTTAATGTAGGCCTATACATCACATTAATGTTGCAGCTGGTAAAAGTACATTTTCCTCTGAGATGTATAGTGGAGTAGAAGTATAAAGTAAGCACTTGAGTGAATGGACTTTGTTTCTTGTCACCACAGGCAGACTGCAGTTAATCGCAATTTATGACTAACCTTGAATAATTGTCCTCACACACAGGGTTATATATACTACAACAGTATGGGATTGTTATGTAAGTTAACGTGCCGTATGCTCAACAGAGAGGCTCTGGCATTTGATCGTGCTTTCAAAATCTGATTAAAATGTAGCTATTTTCACTGTTTTTGAGGTGCTGCTAACATCATACATACCTGCCATTGCCATGATGATTCTTCAGACTTTTTAAATGCATGTATTCATTTGTATTACACTTCTGGGATAATAATCTTTAAAATGTTATTCTGGTACAAAACGATTACTGCACCCAAATCAGTCCAGAGGTTATTTTAGTCTTGTGCAAGATCACATTTGGCACCAAAGCTACTCGTGAATTAACCGGCTTAAGGTTTTGCTTTTGTGTGTTTGTCATCTTGCGATTTCCAAGGAGTTCTGTGTATCCAAGTTGTTGAGCCAGAATACGTTCAGCCTCCATTTATGTGACATCTGCCCCTGACCTGCCTGCTTTTCCTGACCAAACCTGTTTTGGACCTGTCTGCCTCGCCTGTTTCCCGACCCGGACCCGATTCCTTCAACCTGCCTTGCCTGTTTCCCCACCCTCTGCCCGGCCCCCATTTACACCTTGCTTGCTACCTATTGGTTTGTCCTTGTGGATTATTATCACCCAGCTGTGGATATGTTTACTCGGCTATAACCTGCTCCTGACTACAAATAAAAGTCATTACTAATGATCCTTGGTTTCCTGTGTGCTGCACTTGGGTCCACCATCAACTTGTTGTGACAGCATGTCTAAACAACAACTGTTTAAACCAAAGATTAGAAGCACAGTTAGCTACACTTGCGAGGAAGGATTAAAATGTGTTTCTGTGTGAGTGTATGTCCCCCTTTGTACACGTGAATGCATGAGTGCATGTGCGTGTTGGGACATGTGTGTATGTTTCCAATTGTAGCATGGTTATTCAAACCAGATTGCCATGAAATTTGCTTCGGATGTTCTTGCCCAATCCTAATATTTTTGATGACCCCATGACCTTTGTTGCAGTGTCATATTTAAGTCCAAATGTCCAAATCTAACATCTAGAGGACCGTGGAATTTACTGAGCACTTTAATAAACCCCAGAAGACACTTTCCACATTGTGTAATCCATGAGTTTTCCTCTTGCACAATCGCACCATCTTGTGTTCAGTGTCAGTACTGCATCTTGATCTAATAGGCATTACTGGTGGGGCTCAAAGGAACATCTGCAGTATGCTCTGCTAGGTGGTTAACAAATATAAGAAGCACACATTATAGGTCGTCTGATCTGTCGATTAAAAAAAGAAAGAGAATTATGTTTATTTTAATATTTAACATTGTGCTTGGTTTGAAATAAATGCCTGATTAATTTGATAAAACTCCTTTTCATGACTAACTTAATGTTCGAGTAAAAGTTAGGCACGACTGTTTTAGTGAAGGACAGTTTGTTGAACTTGACTTGTGCCATGCCAAGTGTATGTGTTCTTTCTACATGTCTTCCTTAAGCTCCCCCAGGACTCAGCTGTAGAGAACAGCTCCCAAAAAGAGCAGCGAGAAGGTAGCGCCCCCTCCCTCTGCGCTGCCAGCTCCTAGCCTGTAATTCTCCACAGCTCAGACATCTGTAAGCATTTCTCTCAGACCGCAGGAGGAAAATAGAAAGTTGGAAGCTATAGGCTGTGATTTGGGTGCGTATAAATAAAGTTGCGAGCAAAGGAGAGGCTGCTAATATGATTTGAGTTCAGAAGGTGGGAGGTCTGGAGGAGCAGGACACCCAAGTCATCAAAGACGAGGAGCAGGAGGACAGATGGAGCCTCTTGTGGTTTTCTGTAGGACATTCAGATGTAGTCTCTGTATTACTGAAATGCATCTCAGTTGGTTTATTTCACATAAAATATGGAAGTAAAACTGAATTCATCTTCCTTGATTTGCATACCTGCTCAGCACCCATCTTCATCACTAAGCTACATACTAAGACATGTAGCTTATGATAGCTGTGTCTCAATGTAATGAAAACACAAGTAGTTCTGTCTGTACTATGGGATTCAGCATATCTGGTGTCTGAACTTTGGGCTTTTAATTGCAGCACTTGCAATTGCATAATACATACATCTGTGATTATGGGCCTGAAGGTGGGAACAAGCGATGTGTGTTGCAAATGTTTAGCAGAACTGGAAAAATATCCAGGCTACGAAGAGCTTCCTCTGGCACTACCCAGCCAGCAACGGGCCAAGTCTTTCCAAAAACGTGCACCATTTTTCTTCTGCGATAATTCCTCAGACTGAGAGCAGATTAAGTGGAAATGAACAATCTTGTCCAGCTGTGTGCCTCCACATCCCTGCTGAGGTCTGCCTGGGCGGCCCTGCCTCATAACCGAGGGCACACTTAAACAGTTTCCTAAAACAGGATGCTCTGTATATAGTTGGTACGGCAGCAGGCTCACAGCTGGGATGAAAACAACCATGCCTTGCCCGTTCCCTCAGACCCGCCCCAGAATCAAAGCTATGAAGCCCAAAATGATCACTTTAAAATGGGTGTAGGTGCAGGCAGCAGCGGAACCGCAAGAGCCATGTGGGCAAACATCTCTTCATCCCCGTGCTCGTTAGTCAAGAGGGGATCTGTGCTGGGAAGTAGATTTTTGATAAAGCTTCATGTAAAAGAGAAAATAAAAGATTGCTTTCAATGCAATACTGAGTTATCTGTTTTATTTAGCTCACTGAAGAGGTCAGCATTAAGATGATGTCAAATTAAGATACTTAACACAATAAAATACTAATACAAATATATGAGTAATGATCAAAAACAGATGCATGTTGTAACAGTAATAACATGTGAAAACATAACTGCTGAAAGAAGAAAAGTAAGACTAATAATGACGATCAAAGGGAGGTGAATGTTGATTGTCTTTTGTCAAGTGGCTTCTCATCATCGTGACGTCCAGACTTTGGCTCCACAGTCTTCTGTTCTCTCTCCTCTTTACACCCCGACTAGAGATAATTTCAGCTGTCATCAAAATTTCCATTCAACATAAATACAATAAATAACAACGGAAATGACCCAGAGTAGCTGCTCGCTCGATCTCTCAGCCTTTCTTAACTCCGTTTGTTCCCCTCTTCTCCATTTACAGGCTGTTCAGTCTTTGATCAACTTCACATTTCTACTGACCGTGTCTGGGAGACTGGCATGTGTGATCTGAACTCCCTCCAATACTGATATTACAATTAAGGATGAGCCAATACTAATATCCTACAGCACTCACAATACAAATGATGTACTGTTGTGTTGCTTTTACTGAATGTTGTAAACTTTTATCTTTAGTTTTAGGTCACTGGTCTAAAAGCATTCTGTTTTATCCATTGTTCTTTATGTGTAACTCTCTGATTCTGGTTGAATGCCCTGTTTTAAGTATTTAATTGGCCAGACTTTTTGAAAGCAGCATTAGTACTGGTGCATCCAGAGGATATTCTTGTAATACACAAACCAAAACTTGCTTTTCTTTCTCGCCAGTGAGGATTATTTTAGTGCTTAGTAAATTGCGACCAGCACACATCCTGGTTTCTTGGCTTAGACTGGCAAAAATTATTCGGGGTTATTATGTCAGCCGTCATCTGCTGAATCCAATCAAACACCCTCTCCCAGTTAGTGTGAATGGGTTGACTTTAAGACCGATCTGTGTTTTATTTTAATTTTATTTCCCTTTGCCTCCATCTACCAGCTGAACAGTTTCATGAAGCTTTGAAAGCCATCCTCTCCGAAGAAGTCGAAGGAGCCCTGGGACGTGCCCAGGTGGATGAGCAGGAGGACAAGCAGGACGACGGCCAGAAGAGGAATCAGCATGTTCCAGCCGGCTGCCAGGATGTTGTACCACTTGGCCTTGTCTGAACACTCCTGCGCCAGCTGCAGGTTGCCCTGAGTCTTCTGGTCCCTGGCCTACACAGAGGCACATACACACACTCACGTTATTACATGCAACCACTGAAGTCGGTATTAACTATAACACGGAAATGAAAAATCATTCCTTCAAGAAATAAAAGCTTTGACTCTACTGCATAGTCCAGCTAAATCTTCTTTATTTACATATATAACAAACATGCTAAGTTAGTGTCTACACCCATGTACTGTATACTGTAAATAGTGAGAGGAGGAGGGTAAACAAAGGCATATTATAATGTTCAGTTGTGTCTTTGTTTACAACTAGTTTGTTGCAGCTTGTCCCATAATTCCCAGTTTTCCCACATAGTGCACAGATTCAAGGTTGCACAAGGGTGGAGTGATGTGAAATCCTCGAGCTGCTTCTAAGTGTATCTGTGTATTTTGGAACGGACCAGGCTGAGTCTTTCCTTAGCACTCTCTAATTTCCCATGAGTACTTGCCCATTAGGAAGATGCCAATTACGCCATTTTTAACTCCCCAGACGAGCATCCAGTCACTGCCTTTAATTTGAGTGCTGAGCCAATACTAGGCCTGTGATTCAGAGCTGCGCCCTACGCAGACAGATGAAAGATTAGAACAGACTTAAATAAAGGGTGCACACCTACACACACACCCTTTTAAGTTGTTCTGAAACCTTTTTATTTAGGTAGTCACACAGTTTGTCTAATCCCGCTTTGCACATGGCATATTCAAGGATCTTTGAGCCGCCTTTTAGTAAGAAAAACCTTTGTTTTGGTTTATGTTGTTGTTTCTCTCCGGCCCCATTCCTGTGGTGAAGGGCGCAGCAACTTTCTACTGTGTGCGCCTTCTCACCAGGGACAACAACAGGTCTTTACAATGTTTGAAACATATTGCTTTTTTTCATTTTACAAAAAGATTTTTTGATTTTATGGCATCCCGCTCCCTATTGCACAAGTCTGGCACTCTAAATCCGGCCATGCCAAATGTTATTTTTCCTTGGCAGAGAATATGTCCTTGTTGTTCTTTTAGAAATTGTAGAGTTGGCATTCTGCTGTGTTGGCATTTGCCACAACATGCCCATCGTTTTAAAGCTTTCCATGCCAGCTCGACCCACCTTTTGTATATTTCTGCCACACTCGCATGACAGAAGGCTTTAATTCCTCATAGATCATTTCCCCTCTGCAGAGGAGGTTGCACCACACTGGGACTACTACAATTGTACGTTATATTGCATATTGTTAACTAATTGTTCTCTTTTTTTTGGCAAGTATATTCCAGTGTTTCTACCATTATGTAAAATAAAGCCGTTTTATTAAGCAGTTTTACAAAGATCAGTTAATAAGCATCAATGCTACAATGAATGGTGAAGGCTTAAAATTATTTTAAAAAACATAAACTTCAACATAAAAACAAGATCTCACCTTGATGGAGTAAATGAGAGCCATGAATCCCAGGCAGCAGAAGTTGACGTACATGGTGTTGCACAGCGACCAGACTAGATAGTCCCGGGGAGGATTCTTGCCAGCGTTGCCCATGTTCACCACGGTGGATCCAGCCGGTTTACGGGCAGACTTACAGTTGGTGAGCGGGGTGCAGTCTGAGGGGAAGTTGTACGAATGGTTGTCCATGGTCAGCGTTTAGGCAGAAGATCCCTGGCTGAGGGCGAAAAGGTGGGTTTGCGAATTGGTGAGCCTTCCAGAAGCTTGTGCACGGTCCCTCTATGGAAAGTAGTGCCCCCCCTGTGTGAAAGGCTTATAAAGGCCCATGAAGAGGGAGGTGACTGGGAGAGGACGCATGGGCAGGGTCCTTTAATATACAGTAGGTCTGTCATTATGTGGCTTGAGAGAGACTGAAATAGAGATACAGAAAGCTGCATGAAAGAGACAGACAGAGAAAGAGACAGCCAATAGATGCATGGGAGCAGTGCAAAGTCTCTTTCACCAAAAGTACCGATCACCTCAGCTTTCGTAGAGGTCTGGTGTGGGTCTAGTGTGAGTCAGGTGGTTGAGTTGGGCGGAGGTAGCAGAGGACAGTGGAGGCAGGGTTGCGTGGTTAAAAAGCCTTGAAGGTGTTGAGGAGGAGTTTGCCTGAAGTGCTGTCTGCCAGAGACCTTGAGGGACAAGTCTGGTGTGGTCCCTTAGAGAACTGAGTGGGTGCAAAAAGGTCATGTTTACAACACATGTGTAAAACATTTGACAATTCCATTAGTTTTTAAGGTTACAAGGCCTAACATAAAAGCTCTGCCCAGAAATCATCCGGCCTAAACCTAGTCTGTATGTGAGATAAAGCTGAAACGACATGTCGATTATAGTTTCGGTCATTGTTCAAGCTAAAATGCTAAACATTCTCGGGTTCCAGCTTCACAAAGTCATGGTTGTAATATACTGTATGATAGTTTACCAACAATATTTGGGTTTTGGACTGCTGGTCTGACAGAAGTTAAAGGTGTCACTTTGGGATCTGTAAAAATGATAATAATAATAGGAATTGTCATTATTTTTCGACATTCTATTGACAAAATGACTAATCAACCATTTTGAAACAGATCTGCAGATTAATTGATAATGGAAATAATCGTTAGTTTCAGCTCAATGCTGATGGTTGGGTGTAAGATATCAAGGTTACAATCTATTTCAATTTGCCTAAGTTTAGTGCCTTGTGAAAAAGGACAACAGGCATTATACATATTCTTACAGATGTCCGCAGTGAATTCAGTGGGGTGAATCTGGGAAGACACGGAAACGAAACCTGCTTTCTGGCTATAAACTCTCTCTATTATTTGACGTTAACAGACAAGCATTGTCGACATAAACATCCTGAATGTGAAGAATAAGAGATGTCACAGTTTAGTTCAAAAACACATCAAACATTTAAAACACGATGGATAAATGTTTGAATGATCATTAAAGTTGAAATGAGCATTGGTACAGTAGCCTGTAGTAGTGGAAGTTCAAATGTTGAAATATGGAACAACAATTCCCCCTGCTGGCCGCTTACAGAAATCTAAAATATCAGCATCCATAGTGTTTACAGTGCAAAGTATAAACTCAAAATCAAAAACTAAATTGAGTCAGTGTTGTGATTTTGATGGATGTGCACACTTGTTTTTAACCTGTGTTCACACCATTTGTATACGTTATGTGTGTGACGGACACAAACCCACGGTTTGTAACATTACTCCGACTTTTAACAAAATGCAACACAAAATCTTCGTAGTTGACACCTCGTGTACACAATTTGAAAGAAAGTGCAGAAAACGAATGTTGCCCTAGCAGAGGATGGTTTCGATCCATCGACCTCTGGGTTATGGGCCCAGCACGCTTCCGCTGCGCCACTCTGCTGTATGGTCTAATTCATTACGAAACTGAATATATAGATACTGTGTACAGATATTTTGAAATTGTTTGCTCATTACCCACCATCGAACTTCATTTTGGTCTGTAACCGTATCTTTGCCATATTTGCTATCTTTGCACTTCAAAAAGTCGGAAGAGCAGCTTGTCACATGACAATAGCTGGTCCACCTTAAAAGACAGCCCACCTTAAGCTTGAACCGTTGTTGTTGCTGCTAGCTTCCGGGCTAACCAGAGACCCTTCACTTGTATTAGCAGGTGGTTTGAGGAGTTATAACATTTATTTACAGACAAATAAACTGTACAAGCACTACACGGCTACGTCACCGCTGACTTCCTACTCACTGCACACACATGCTCGCTCCCTCAACTAACCGACTGCAAACTTGCTCTTGCTAAATGCTATTGGCCGACGGTACAGTACACTTACGGAAACAGGGACAGAACATCTAATGTGACAAACACCTTATGTTGACAGAAATAGTCTCTATTTGCAGCTTCTATCTAGCTTCTTTCTTTCTTCTCGGTGAGATGAAGTCTGTGCATAGATTTATACCAAAGCATTGCGATTACATCGTGCACGCGCTATTTGATTCTGAATTAGATGGTCAGATTCCCAAGATGTTTTGGGAAACAGTTAAAGTTACACAGCAAACATTTTACAAACTAAAAGCTATTTTCCTCAAGACTGGATTATTTAAGCATTTGACATTTTGATTTATTAATTCACAGATTTTAATATGTGAGATTACAAAAGGATGACTTTTCCTGCCAGTCACTTTCATTTAAGACAGTTATACAACATAAGACACATAGCCTATAGGACATAAAAAGTTCAATTAAAGTAAGACTCAAAAGGGATACAAGACCTTTCTATATCTGACAAATGATGTAAGCATTCAGAGAACAATCATGTGTCACTTTCCAGACACCGTTTTCTGTCAGCATGGTGCAGCCTGTGTCCTGGATGGATTTGTCTGGCTGCCCTTCTCCCCATTTGGTAAAGGTCAGAGGTTGGTTTTTCATATCAACCTCAAAATTCCCATCTGCTTTTTTATTGTTGACGTTGATCCAAGCTGTAGTGAGATCTTCCCCAAAGAACTGAGTCAGTATGTTGTTCTCCTCCTCGTTCTGGGGCAAAGCCAGCTCTAAGCCTTGTTGGGAGCAGAACTGGACAGCCCTGGAGAAAGACTCTCTCTTCTTGTACGACACAAAATATTTCTGACCAACTCTCCGGACAAAGTCATAGTTTATAGCTGAAGAAAGAAAAAAGAAATAAGGAATAAATCATCATCATCTTTGCATTGACATGTAATATCAGACACTATTACCTCCGCACCGAGGTGAAGTACAGGCTTGACTCCACTTATCCTTTATCTACATTTGACTCAGTTTAAGTTCCAAATCCAAAGTTCAAGAAACAAACGTTTGAAATATGTATGATTTTTTACATGTTTGTGAACTGTTCATTCCAAACATGATAATTCAGTATGTACTGTGAATACATTCATAAAGTTTGGTCCACTACAGCACAATTTCTTTGAAACATTTTGCTCATTGCTCCTTTCTCAAACATCCGTGCATAGAGTAAGGTACACATACTTCACAAGTACTGAGGTAAAGGTACAACTCTAGATACGGTCTCTTGAAGAGCTGTGACTAATCACCATCCACACTCTCTCACTCCATGGTAGATACTTACCCAGGTGTAACTTTGCAAAGCTGTTCTTTAAAGTATCCACGTCCTTTCTAACAGAACCAACGATATCTGGATCAAGCAGAAAAGGTTCAGTTGCAATAAATTGGTGCTAAGAGATGTACAATCCCTAAAAAAGAAAGGATTGTTGTTTCCTTTCATTTACAATAATGTACACCTTACAGTATAATACAAACCAGTGTAAAAGCCCTTGCAAAAAATACTACCTTTATAAATATTTACCTTTAGTTCATAATGTTTTGAGTGACATCTGTGCGGATTTAAGATTAAAGTTACTCTTATTGTCTCTCCCATAGACAATTGTTTTGGAGAAAGGAAAAGTGATGCATCAAGACCAGATATAACAATAAAAAACACATTACATAAGAACACATAAACCTGAGATAAAAAATAAATAAATAAAAAGATCACCTCGTTCACATATTCCTCGTGGTCCACGAGGTCCAGGTTTTCCTGCAACCCCCTGTTCCCCTGAAGACCAAGTGAAAAGAAATGAAACATGACTAGACAGCCAAAGTCTCATTAGAAAATGTTGGAAGGATAAAAAACACAGACAATTGAGGTGTAAAGAATTAATCACTGACATATTCTTTGTTGCTTTATATTTTCTGATATCTCGTGTACTAAGTCGGCAGTCTGATGTAAAGGTGGTCTTGTAGGCCAATTTAGCTGGCACACAGAGTCAAGTCAAGACTTTGTATAAGAAGGGTGTCGTGCGAATCTGCCTCGGCAATTGTTGGCTTGTCACTCTGAAAAACACCATTAGTAGACTGAACTTTCTGAAGTAAGGACAGCAGTCACTGTCCATCTTTCCCCACCTCATTAAAAAAAACTGTCTGTCTATGGACAGATTATGTGACGAGGATAGGGCCACGACCGTGCAAGGTGCAGTCAAGAAACTCTACAGATGTGTAGTTGAAATCAAAATGAAGGTCAAATTGAAAGATGGGTGTGGTCCAAGCTAGGACGCCGGAAGTATGGGCCCCTGGGGTGATTTGGCGATGCAGCTGGAGTGATCCCATCGCAAGATGGTCTCGACCCTTATGATTTTAAAATCATAATTATAACTTGCTTTGGACAAAAGGATCTGCCTGTAATTCAACTTGACCGTAGTCTGGTCAGAGGTATTTTTGGGAAAACTGTTTTGGGGAAGTTAATGACCCTAACCTTGTTCACCTTTCATACCCGGATTACCTAGAAATCCAGGAGGACCCCGTTTTCCAACGAACCCCCTTGATCCATGTTCTCCAAGACGAGCTTCATCCTGACCGTATCCAATAGGAGCCATCAAGCAGAGGACGAAGAAAAGGAGACACAGCCTCATCTTCTGAATGCAGAACTGAAATCTATTTAAAATGTAATTAATCATTTTCTTATTTACAGGCCCCATATGAAATACGTTCAATCATAATTTACAACCGATTAATACAAAGTGTAGTAAAACAAATTCAAAGTTATTCACTTCACAATTTACAATTAACAGTTGCAATTACATATTGCTACTGATGTCTCCAGAAATGTTCCCCTCATTGTAACACTTTAGAAAAGTAATGAAATGTTTTGTCGAAGTATATTTACTTAGATTAAAATGAGAGTAAAGTTATTCACAGTATTTCAATGATGAAAATCTAGTTTCAGCTGGTGAGAAACAGAAAGGAACTCACAGTACAAACGGAGAGTGAACTGGATGTGCTGCTTCTTTGCTGCTTCCAAACAAAAAAGTGATAAAGAAAATAGTTCAAATTCAAAAATTCCAGTCCACAGGAAATTAAAAGCAGATGAAACATATTTTTATGGGACATGACCCAGAAAGGAGAACCAGAGCCTCCCTCTGCTCTGAGAACACAGAGATTAGTTACAACAGAATCCTTTTAAAAATGCATTTCCATTGCAACACATGAAACTAGATTATTTATTGATTCTATACCTTCTTTCCTGGTCCATGCTATTCAAAGTTGCATGATGATCCTGCAATATAGCCTCTTTTAAAGAAGCCTTATTTGATGTATCTACTGTATATATTGAGAGAATTGATTTAGGCAAAGAGTTTCTAACCCGTGTTTTTTTGTTTTGTTGTTTACTTTTATCCAGGCCAAAGTGTGTGGAGTATCCTACTTTTCACCACTTGAAAATCATAAAGTTAGTCACATTGTTTCCTTGCAGAACCACAGTGTACTTCTACACATGTCCATCTCCAAGATCTGACCGTCCTGAAAGGATTCATGATTTCAGGTCACCGTGGATTATGTTTGCGTTTGACAGTTGAGTTTCAGCATGTCTTGCTCTCCCTGTCAGATCTTATATTCAGAGATGCATACTGGGAAAGAAAGGTGAACGCTGAAAAAGGCATGTTTAGTTTACAATAAGTGTTTGTTACACAGCAGTTGCATAGTGATAAGACAAATCTTTTAAAATGGGTTACAACCCAATACATTTTATGAAATAACATAAAACAATCTATTCAATTTTGGACCCTCCTCTGTGATTCTGTGAAATCCGTGATATTAAATTGGCACGTTAAGGACCTCTCTGGGAACCATCACCTTATCGTGGTGGAGAGGTTTGTGTGTCCCTATGAACCTGAGAGCTGTGTTGTCTGGAGCCTAGTGCTCCTGGTAGGGTCTCCCAAGGCAAATTGGTCTCAGGTGAGGGGCCAGACTAAGAATGGTTCAAAAACGACTTCATGAAAGAAAGGGAAAGGAAAGGAGAGACCCTGCCCGGCGAAAGCCCGGGGCCCCCGTCTGGAGCCAGGCCCAGAGGGAGGGCCCGACAGCGAGCGCCTGGTGGCCGGGTTTGCCATGGAGCCCGGTCGGGCACAGCCCGAAGAAGCTACGTGGTGCTTCCCATCCATCCATCCTGTGGGCCCACCACTCATGGGAAAAACCGCTGGGGTCGGGTGCGCTGTCACACGGGTGGCAGTGATGGTCAGGGACCTCGACGGATCAGACCCGGGCAGCAGAGGCTGGCTCTGGGGACGTGGAACGTCACCTCTCTGTGGGGGAAGGAGCCAGAACTAGTGCGGGAGGTGGATCGCTACCAGTTGGATCTGGTGGGGCTTACCTCCACGCACAGTCTTGGCTCTGGAACCGTACTCCTGGATAGGGGTTGGACTCTATTCTTCTCCGGAGTTGCCCAAGGTGTGAGGCGTCGGGCCAGGGTGGGGATACTCACTAGCCCCCGGCTGAGCGCAGCTACGTTGGAGTTTATCCCGGTGGACGAGAGGGTCGCCTCCCTACGCCTTCGGGTTATGGGGGGGGAAACTCTGACTGTTGTTTGTGCCTATGCCCCAAACCGCAGTTCTGAGTATTCGGCCTTCTTGGAGACCCTGAATGGAGCCCTACAGGGGGCTCGAGTAGGGGACTCCGTAGTCTTGCTGAGAGACTTCAACGCACACGTGGGAAAAAGGTGGAGACACCTGGAGAGGCGTGATTGGGAGGAAGGGCCTCCCTGATCTAAACCCGAACGGTCGTTTGTTGTTGGACTTCTGTGCTAGTCATGGAATGGCCATAACAAACACCATGTTCGAACATACGGATGCTCATAAGTGCACGTGGTACCAGAGCACCCTAGGCCAAAGGTCAATGATCGATTTCGTAATCGTATCATCTGATCTGAGGCCGCATGTTTTGGACACTCGGGTGAAGAGAGGGGCGGAGCTTTCGACTGATCACCATCTGGTGGTGAGTTGGATCAAGGGGTGGGGGAAGACTCTGGACAGACCTGGTAAACCCAAACGGGTAGTGCGGGTGAACTGGGAACGTCTGGAGGAAGCCCCGGTCCTGGGGATCTTTAACTCACACCTCCGGCGGAGCTTTTCAGCCATCCCTGTGGAGGTTGGGGGCATTGAACCTGAGTGGGCGATGTTCAAAACCTCTATTGCTGAAGCTGCGGTGATGAGCTGTGGTCTCAAGGTCTTAGGTGCCTCAAGGGGCGGTAACCCTCGAACACCGTGGTGGACCCCGGTGGTCAGGGAAGCCGTCCGACTGAAGAAGGAGTCCTTCCGGGTTATGTTATCCGGGAGGACTCCGGAAACAGTTGCAGGGTATCGAAGGACTAGAAGGGCGGCAGCTTCTGCCGTGTCAGAGGCAAAGCAGCGGGTGTGGGAGAAGTTCGGAGAAGCTATGGAGAAGGACTTTCAGTCAGCACCAAGGTGCTTCTGGAAAACCATCCGGCACCTCAGGAGGTGGAAGCGAGGAACCATCCAAGCTGTGTACAGCAAGGGTGGGACCCTGCTGACTTCAACTGAGAAGGTTATCGGCCGCTGGAAGGAGCACTTTGAGGAACTCCTGAATCCGACTAACACGCCCTCTATGGTTGAGGCAGAGCTGGAAGCTGATGGGGGATCATCGTCAATTTCCCTGATGGAAGTCACTGAGGTAGTCAAACAACTCCACAGTGGCAAAGCCGCAGGGGTTGATGAGATCCGTCCAGAAATGCTGAAGGCTTTGGGTGTTGAGGGGCTGTCTTGGTTGACACGCCTCGTCAACATTGCGTGGAAGTCTGGGACAGTGCCTAGGGGTTGGCAGACCGGGGTGGTGGTTCCCCTATTTAAAAAGGGGGACCAGAGAGTGTGTGCCAACTACAGGGGTATCACACTTCTCAGCCTCCCTGGTAAAGTCTACTCCAAGGTACTGGAAAGGAGGGTTCGGCCGGTAGTCGAACCTCTGATTGAAGAGGAACAATGCGGATTCCGTCCTGGTCGTGGAACAACAGACCAACTCTTGCAAGGATCCTGGAGGGGGCCTGGGAGTACGCCCATCCGGTCTACATGTGTTTTGTGGATCTGGAGAAGGCGTATGACCGGGTCCCCCGGGTGATACTGTGGGAGGTGCTGCGGGAGTATTTGTCAGAGTCCAAATATGTCCAACTTTTCACCGGATCGGAAAAGTGGACGTATACAGATATACAGAATGTTTTGAGCATGTTCAAAATTTCCGGACTTACCCAACATGTGATCATAAATTATGCAGACGTTACACATAAATTACGTTACGTTAGACATACGTGAATACTGAATACGTACGTGAATACAATACGTGTATACCTATGTGAAAACAGTACGTGAATACCTACCTACGTGAATACAGTACGTGAATACCTACGTGAAAACAGTACGTGAATACCTACGTGAAAACAGTACGTGAATACTTACCTACGTGAATACAGTATGTGTATACCTACGTGAAAACAGTACGTGAATACCTACGTGAATACAGTGCGTGAATACCTACGTGAAAACAATATGTGAATACCTACCTACGTAAATACAGTACGTGTATACCTACGTGAAAACAGTACATGAAACCCTAACCCTACGTGAAAACAGTACGTGAATACCTACCTACGTGAATACAGTATGTGTATACCTACGTGAAAACAGTATGTGAATACCTACGTGAATACAGTGCGTGAATACAGTATGTGAATACCTACCTACGTAAATACAGTACGTGTATACCTACGTTAAAACAGTATGTGAATACCTACCTACGTGAATACAGTACGTGAATACCTACGTGAAAACAGTACGTAAATACCTATGTGAATACAGTGCGTGTATACCTAGGTGAAAACAGTATGTGAATACCTATGTGAATACAGTGCGTGTATACCTACGTGAAAACAGTATGTGAATACCTACCTACGTGAATACAGTACGTGAATACCTACGTGAAAACAGTACGTGAATACCTACGTGAAAACAGTACGTGAATACCTACCTACGTGAATACAGTATGTGTATACCTACCTGAAAACAGTACGTGAATACCTACGTGAATACAGTGCGTGAATACCTACGTGAAAACAATATGTGAATACCTACCTACGTAAATACAGTACGTGTATACCTACGTGAAAACAGTATATGAATACCTACCTACGTGAAAACAGTACGTGAATACCTACCTACGTGAATACAGTACGTGAATACCTACGTGAAAACAGTACGTGAAAACAGTACGTGAATACCTACGTGAAAACAGTACGTGAATACCTACCTACGTGAATACAGTATGTGTATACCTACGTGAAAACAGTATGTGAATACCTACGTGAATACAGTGCATGAATACAGTACATGAATACCTACCTATGTGAAAACAGTATGTGAATACCTACGTGAAAACAGTACGTGAATACCTACCTACGTGAATACAGTACGTGTATACCTACGTGAAAACAGTACGTGAATACCTACCTACGTGAATACAGTAAGTGAATACCTACGTGAAAACAGTACGTGAATACCTACGTGAAAACAGTACGTGAATACCTACCTACGTGAATACAGTATGTGTATACCTACGTGAAAACAGTATGTGAATACCTACGTGAATACAGTGCGTGAATACAGTATGTGAATACCTACCTACGTAAATACAGTACGTGTATACCTACGTGAAAACAGTACGTGAATACCTACCTACGTGAATACAGTACGCGTATACCTACGTGAAAACAGTACGTAAATACCTATGTGAATACAGTGCGTGTATACCTACGTGAAAACAGTATGTGAATACCTACCTACGTAAATACAGTACGTGACTACGTTAGAGGTACGTTACGTTAGACATACGTGAATACTGAATACCTACGTGAATACAGTACGTGAATACCTACATGAATACAGTACGTGAATACCTACATGAATACAGTACGTGAATACCTACGTGAATACGTTAGAGGTACGTTAGATATAGGCTATGTCGGCTGACGATGAATCCTACAGCCAATTTATTGATAACGAGTGGATAACCTATTCCTACCCTATGTTAAGCTTATGCTTGACGACGGAGTAACTTATTAAACGTGTTTCTACAGTACAGCTAGCGGTCAGCTAGCGTTTTGGGAGCTTATTGGGGTTTGAATATAGTATATAGGGTCCCTGTGAGTAGCTCATTCTCACTTCTTCACAGTACGTCTTGATGAATACATCAACCCATCGTCAACCCAGCATCAGAGAGCATGGAGGATGCTGAGAGGTTGCGACAAGAGTACATTCTAGCAGTTCTCCAGCATCAGCATGACGTGAACCAAATGGTACTTTTCCAGCTCCGTTGGCCAGACGCTCTGATACGTTTGAAATAAGTAAGTGATACGCTATCAATAGGTTTGACATACGTATAATAATTTGTTATGTATTCGTTATGTATACGTCAGCTACAACTGTGGAAAAGTTGGACATATTTGGACTCTGACAAATTTTGAGCAAATTTTCATATACACCGGCATATGTTTCTGCCATACGGAGCTGTGTGACAGGACCGTATGTCTGGCGTGTTCGGCGTAACGTCTGCGTCCTTCAAACGATCACAACTTACCCTTAATTTATATCAACGTATTGCCGATATTTCGTATGCGCCGGCATACGTTTCTGTCATTTATGCCTCTGTGCCGGCGACAGAGCAATCTCAGAAATATGGCGCATATGTTCCCATGGACTGAAAGAGGAACTTATAGATCTGGGATGTCAAAGGTCAAGGTCACTGTGACCACATCAGTACCATCCTTGAAACGCATATCTCAGGAAAGCATTGAGAGATTTTTTTTTCAACTTTGGAACCAACATCCACTTGGACTGAAGCATGAACTTATTAGAATTTAATATTCAAAGGTCAATTATCATTAAAGAGATATCTCAGGAACACACAGAGGGATTTTCTTCAAAATTGGCGCACACATGCACTTGGACTCAATGATGAACTGTCTCTGTTTGAGGCTTCTATTTGTAAGCTAATTGGATTTCCTCTTGACGATGAGATGAATTATGTGCATAGACTTATATCAAAGTATTGCAAGTACACCTTGCACGCTTTGTGTGATTCTGAATAAAATGGTAAGATTCCCAAAGGTTTCCGCATCCTTTTGGCTAGAGAACCAAACCAGTTTAAGTCTCAGTTCATTCTGACAAATAAATGAATGAAGGGAAGTAGCTCACTGCTGTATACTTTATTGTTACATAATGCTTTAAGAATACATCTTCTTGTTTCTATATACTTGTATAATATTTCATGTATTGTTTACTGTAATTCTTTTTCATACAGGAGAGTAATAATGACATGTTGCTGAAGCAGATTTACCATTGTAGGGAGACTAGTGCAGTGCCTGTTTGGGATGTGCTCGTGCCGCTGCTTCCTGGGTTTCAAAGTGAGTCTATGCAAGCGGTAGCAACGACACAGTGTCCGCATCATGAGTGGAAAAGCTGCCATGGCCTCAATAAAGTCAAAACCCCATTAAATGTTTATGCCCCAGGTTTTATGAACTCCTGGCCGACACACTTCATTTAAAGGACGGCGCCCCTTTTTGGCCTCTCCGGGCACCTGTACTATAACGGTATGGATAAAAGTGCAACGTGTTTAACTATCTATTTTGTGAAAGAAAACATATAGAGACGTCCCATGGTGGCCGTTGGCAGACCTGGCCGTGCTGTTGTGGATTTGGATGTTTGTCTATTTGCATTTTTCAACCGCTTCTACAGAACTGCTGATCCAAATAACTTCACGCGCGGCACTGCACTCCTTTCTGTCCTCAGTGACACACATGGCAAGTGTGAAGTAGATCGGTCCAAGACTTACCAAGATAATCGAAACTCAGATACACACACATATACACGGACAGAGATGTCTGCCATTATAGTATGATGATTGAGATATCACAGGGATAATTGTTTGGGGAAACTGTTACACCTGAAAGCAAAAATGTCTAAAAGCAATTTTTCTTAAACTCGATCTTTGAAGTAGTTTACATTTTGATTGATTGATTCAGAGACATTAATATGTGAAAATAAAAAAGGATGACTTTTCCAGCTAGTCACTTACATCTAAGACAGTTATACAATACAACATAAGACAAACATAGGACACATGAACAATGTTAATTTGAAGTAAGACTTAAAAGGCATACAAGACCTTTCTATATCTGACAAATGATGTAAGCATTCAGAGAACAATCATGTGTCACTTTCCAGACACCGTTTTCTGTCAGCATGGTGCAGCCTGTGTCCTGGATGGATTTGTCTGGCTGCCCTTCTCCCCATTTGGTAAAGGTCAGAGGTTGGTTTTTCATATCAACCTCAAAATTCCCATCTGCTTTTTTATTGTTGACGTTGATCCAAGCTGTAGTGAGATCTTCCCCAAAGAACTGAGTCAGTATGTTGTTCTCCTCCTCGTTCTGGGGCAAAGCCAGCTCTAAGCCTTGTTGGGAGCAGAACTGGACAGCCCTGGAGAAAGAGTCTCTCTTCTTGTACGACACAAAGTATTTCTGACAAGCTCTCCGGACAAAGTCATAGTTTATAGCTGAAGAAAGAAAAAATAAATAAGGAATAAATCATCATCATCTTTGCATTGACATGTAATATCAGACACTATTACCTCCGCACCGAGGTGAAGTACAGGCTTGACTCCACTTATCCTTTATCTACATTTGACTCAGTTTAAGTTCCAAATCCAAAGTTCAAGAAACAAACGTTTGAAATATGTATGATTTTTTACATGTTTGTGAACTGTTTATTCCAAACATGATAATTCAGTATATACTGTGAATACATTCATAAAGTTTGGTCCACTACAGCACAATTTCTTTGAAACATTTTGCTCATTGCTCCTTTCTCAAACATCCGTGCATAGAGTAAGGTACACATACTTCACAAGTACTGAGGTAAAGGTACAACTCTAGATACGGTCTCTTGAAGAGCTGTGACTAATCACCATCCACACTCTCTCACTCCATGGTAGATACTTACCCAGGTGTAACTTTGCAAAGCTGTTCTTTAAAGTATCCACGTCCTTTGTAACAGAACCAACGATATCTGGATCAAGCAGAAAAGGTTCAGTTGTAATAAATTGGTGCTAAGAGATGTACAACCCCTAAAAAAGAAAGGCTTATTGCAGTGGTCCCCAAACTAAGGCCCGCGGGCCGGATACGGCCCGCCTCCACATTTGGTCCGGCCCCGTTGAACAATACCAGAGACGCATTATGATTTTTTTTTCAGTCTGGCCACGTGAATCCTAGACTAGCCCCTGTCAAATAGAACGGAATAATGGCGAAAAGGTTAGGTAAGAGAAAAATGTATTCAGAATGCAGGGTATTTAACCTGCAGTGGTCAAACGATTATTTTTTTGTTCAATGCAAAGAAAAGGCTGTTTGTCTCATCTGTCAAGAGGCGGTGGCGGTATTCAAAGAATACAATCTGCGCGACACTATGAATCCCATCACAAAGACAAGTATGATAACTTGCAAGGCCAAATGCGAGCAGACAAACTCTCAAAGCTAAAAAGTGGACTGTTAGCTCAGCTTGGTTATGTGTGGCTTTCTGGAAAACAATAAATGTTTACGTTTAGGCACCCCTGCGATCGTCACACTTTTTCTGTTACAAACTGACCCAGCCCCCATCAGAGAAGGGAAAAGTTATGTGGCCCTCACAGGAAAAAGTTTGGGGACCCCTGGCTTATTGTCTCCAGTAAACCAGTGTAAAAGCCCCCACAAAAAAATACTACCTTTGTAAATATTTACCTTTAGTTCACAATGTTTGGATTCACATCTGTGCTGATTTAAGGTTTGTAGTGTTAAAGTGGTTAGTTAGAAACTGATTTCTTATAATGACTATGACTTATGATACTTTATGATAACTTATTGATGACTAATTATTTCAGAATTAGCCCTTTATTTAAAATTTTAGTAGATATCGCAACGTTTTTACAGAGACAAATATCTCAGACCAAATTAAGGGGGGAATGTGTAAGAAATGATGCACTTGACATCTAGTATATTTCCATTTGAGCCTTGGGTTTTAATTTATCTCTCGCTATCATACTGTATATCTTCAGAGAGTACTTAAATCAAACTGAATATTTATTTGACAACCTTAAAATGAAGGGAAACAAAAGGATTTATTTGTCAACCTTGTCTACTAAGTAGTGTAACATTTCCTTGTGCCGCAAGGAAACAACGTCTTCCAATTAAAACACAAGTGTAAAAGTGTAACTACTTTCTGCATACTGAATTGTAATAAATAATATATTACTCAATTTATGAAAATGATTCTGTAAATTATATAAATTCTCAACAAAAAAAAAGATTAACCTTGTCCACACATTACAACTGCTCCAGGTGATCCAACTCTTCCATTAAATCCAGGTACTCCATAACCTCCTAAATCCCATGAAGACCAAGACAAAAAAAATTAAACCAGACTTTATTTAATAAATTAGACCATTGGTCGACTGAAATGACTGAAGCAAGGACAGCAGTCACCCCACAGGCTGAAAACAAGGTGTGCTGGGATTCATTTCAATCTCATTTCTTAAAAAACAAAAGCAATTCCAAAGCAGCTCTCTGTTCTACTTTAGTTGTGTGTTTTGGAGGGTTACACTTCCAATTTCCTTATAAACAATTACAACTTGTTTTAGACAAAAGGATCTGCCTGTAATGAATGACACCAACCTTTTTCACCTTTCGTACCCGGAAACCCAACGTACCCCCTTGGTCCAGATTCTCCTCTTTCACCTTTGAGACAAAGACGAGCTTCATCCTGACCGTATCCAATAGAAGCCATCAAGCAGAGGACGAAGAAAAGGAGACACAGCCTCATCTTCTGAATGCAGAACTGAAATCTATTTAAAATGTAATTAATCATTTTCTTATTTACAGGCCCCATATGAAATACGTTCAATCATAATTTACAACCGATTAATACAAAGTGTAGTAAAACAAATTCAAAGTTATTCACTTCACAATTTACACAAAAATAACAGTTGCAATTACATATTGCTACTGATGTCTCCAGAAATGTTCCCCTCATTGTAACACTTTAGAAAAGTAATGAAATGTTTTGTCGAAGTATATTTACTTAGATTAAAATTAGAGTAAAGTTATTCACAGTATTTCAATGATGAAAATCTAGTTTCAGCTGGTGAGAAACAGAAAGGAACTCACAGTACAAACGGAGAGAGAACTGGATGTGCTGCTTCTTTGCTGCTTCCAAACAAAAAGTGACAAAGAAAATTGTTCAAATTCAAAAATATTAGTCTCCAGTCCACAGGAAATTAAAAGCAGATGAAACATATTTTTATGGGATATGACACAGAAAGGAGAACCAGAGCCTCCCTCTGCTCTGAGAACACAGAGATTAGTTACAACAGAATCCTTTTAAAAAATGCATTTCCAGTTTCATTCAGTTTCAGCCCGTCTTGCTCTCCGTGTGAGATCTGATGTATACAGAGGGCATACTGGAGAAGAAAGGTGAACGCTGAAAAGGCATGTTTAGTTTAAAATGAGCTTTTGTTACGCATCAGTTGTGTCAAATCTGACAAAAACCTTTTGGAAAGTTTGAAAGGGCCTGCATGACTTTACAAGTACCCTCAGTATCTGTGGTGAATATGTAAAGCATGGTGCATCTCTAATGTTGTGACAAAAGCACCATACAGTGACAGACTGTAACAGAAAAAGTAACAACTCTGATTCATCAAGAGTGCAGCGGATTGATTTTACGAGTGTAACTTAAGGGTTACACTCGGTTTTGGTTAACAAGTATGACCATTTAATAGAATTGTAACCATGCTCAGCATTCGGCAGTGCGATCTTCCATTAAATGTGCAGATAACTGTAGGAAGTCAGTGGAGAGCATATGGAGGTCTTTTTTGCAAGGGGATATGTTGTTAAAGTTGTTCAATAAAATGTTAATTGAGTCAACTCATTTAACTTCAATTACATTTTCATTTCTATTTGAAGAGTTTACAATTGTGTCTGCTTATGATATATTAAACGGTTTGTTTATATCGGCATATGACGTGGAAAATACATACTTAGCAAACGACCTCCATATTCCCAGGTTATTCTCGTTATTTCACGCTAACTCCCATAAATGTATTCAAAGTTTATGGTCAATTTTTTTTTTTATTCAATATTAGTACAATGAGAAAATGCATATATGGTTTACATTATTTCTAAAGTTTTCTCAGCCACAACTAGAATGAAGACCGTTATACCAGAAAAAGGGGAATGACTAACTATAGCTGAAAAATGATGCCAGTTATAGAAACGTCTTGGATGGGCATGAATAACAAAAAGTCATCACTTAAACAGATACATCAACCATCAATGTTACATATTTGATGTCTGTAAAGGTCTTTTTTTACATCTGTATTTGCCCCACCTAGAAGTCAAACAATTAACGCATACAATTCTTCAATTAATCAAAACCAGAGACAAACATTTTGTTATATAAAGTAAATTAAAAACTTAATATAAGACTTGGATATGATGCCTTTCTATATCTGACAAATGATGTAAGCATTCAGAGAACAATCATATGTCACTCTCCAGACACCGTTTTCTGTCAGCATGGTGCAGCCTGTGTCCTGGATGGATTTGTCTGGCTGCCCTTCTCCCCATTTGGTAAAGGTCAGAGGTTGGTTTTTCATATCGACTTCAAAATTCCCATCTGCTTTTTTATTGTTGACGTTGATCCAAGCTGTAGTGAGATCTTCCCCAAAGAACTGAGTCAGTATGTTGTTCTCCTCCTCGTTCTGGGGCAAAGCCAGCTCTAAGCCTTGTTGGGAGCAGAACTGGACAGCCCTGGAGAAAGAGTCTCTCTTCTTGTACGACACAAAATATTTCTGACCAACTCTCCGGACAAAGTCATAGTTTATAACTGAAAATGAAAAGAACAACAACATGCAACGAATCAGGAATACATGAAGAAGTTAAAACAAAAAATATAATTATTTTTTTGATGGCATACGATAAAAACAATTTTTATGACTTATTTCATGACATTATACTATGAACTGTTTAATTATATTGTTATGACATACCATTCTCTGACTTTTTTCATGACATGCTATACTATGACTATTGATTAGTTTTTATGGCATACTAAACTATGACTTTTTAATTATATTTTTGTTTACATACTATATTATTATTTTTATGACTTTTTAACATACTATACTACGACAAAAAGCACAACATTAGTATGAACAACATGGGTTCTACGAGAAATAAACAGCTCTAATTAATCTCCATCCACATGCGCTCACTCCCTGTAGCACCCTGACACTTACCCAGCTCTAACTTAGCAAATCTGTTCTTTATGGTTCCAAGTTCCTTGTCAGAGACACCTGGATCAAACAGATCAAGATTCAGTTACCAAACTGGCAGTAAGTTGGATCTGAGTCCACATTGTGTCAAATGTGCACCCTGTACAAATGAAAAGCTTAACTTCAAGAAAAGGTTTACAAGTGGGAGTTGAAGTATAATCCCTTGGACACAGACTCAACCAAGTTAAGACCTTCAAAAAGGTCGTCTAGTTGTTGTTACTGAACTGTGATGCAGTGTTCAAGTGTCCTCCTCTTGTGTATCTATACATCTCTCTTACAACTTGTGGAGGGGTCGGGAACCTTTTTGGATGGGAGAGCCATAAAAACCAAATATGTTTTAATGTATTTCCTTGTGAGCCATATATTTAATAAAATTGAATGCAACTTAATGCGTGCATTTTTTAAGTATAACACATCTCCAAGTACTAAAAGCAGTATCAGTGTTTCCCCTACCATATCATATGTCTATCATAACTGGCCTGCCGGTTTTGGTAATTAAAATAATACATGGCACAACCACGTGAAAATAGATATTTTAGGAAGTATCTAAATGTGTGAGAAATGAAACTGCCCCGGGACAAACTGACGGGACTGACGACAGATGGAGCGCCTGCGATGTGCGGTGAAAAGAGCGGATTAGTGGGCAGGATGCGGGAGAAGATGCAGCTGACGGTGTATCACTACATCATACACCAGGAAGCGCTGTGTTGTAAAGCTCTGGAGATGGAACATGTAATAAGCACCGTAACACAGACAGGAAACTTTATAAGAGCCAATTTAAGTATTTTCCTGAGGAGATACATTCTGAACATGGCGGTGTGATGGCTGAGTCGAGGGAAAGTGCTGAATAGATTTTTCAAGTTGCGTGAGGAAATCTGCCAGTTTTTGGAAAGCAAAGGGAAACACACCACAGATCTCTGGGACAGAAAGTGGCGATGTGAGTTGGCCTTTTTGTGCGACATAACGAAGCATCTCACTGCGCTAAACCTCAATCTTCAGGGCTCTGTGATCACGGACATGTATGATGCAGTGAGAGCGTTCCAAGCCAAGCTGCGCCTGTGGGAGACTCTGATGCAGCACTATGTGTTTCCAAACACTGACAAACCATCTCCACTGCTGTGTTCCTGACTTTTTGCTTATAAACTGAGCTCAGAAATTCAAATGAAACTGCTCAGCAATCCGTTTGCAGTTGACGTGGAAACAGCACCTGTGAACATCCAAATGGAGCTCAAGGCATAGTATGACTCTGTGAGCGCTGCGCAGTTTCCAAACTTCATCCCAGAAATGATGCCTCAACCCGCCTTCATGCTGCTCAGATACTCTGCATGTTTACAAGCACATACACGTGTGAGCAGCTTTTCTCTGTGATGAAGATGAACAAAAACCCACACAGGAGTCGTCTCATTGATGCACACCTTCACTCACTGAGGGTTTCCACAGAACCCCAAACATTAAACTGGCAGCTAAGAAAAGATTCCAAACATTTGGCTCTGACACATCGCAGCAGAATGTAGCCTACTTAAAAATGTTTCATATCTTTTTACACTTTATTTCAATACGTCTATCCTGTTCAATAAATGTGGACCGTGTTTGGCCCTTGACGTAGTCCCAGTTTTTAATTTTGGCCCTCTCTGTGATTGAGTTTGACACCCCTGGTCTATTGCTTGCTTTGCGCAGTTTCTCCTCTGCTTTGTTTAGCGAAGGGCAGGGCTCCGCTCTCGACACGTGCGCACACACCTACAGTCAGAGACAGAGCGGAGGATAGGAGAGGGGAAAAACAAAAAAAGTATCCCCTGCTAAATGTTTTACTTTAAAATAACACAGTATAATTATTTATTACTTGTTACTCATGTTAAAAAATGTCAGCCATAGGTTCCCGACCCCTGAACTAGTGAATCCATGTGTGCAGATATTTCTTTGTGCGGGACAATGAAGACACTGAAAGTTGTTTAAGTTGTACTGCTGCTGCATTCAGCATTTTAGGAAATGACAAACAACAGTTACTCAGCTGGTGAAAGTCATTTTATAAAATATATTTTCTCTTGAAAATATAGAAAATATACAACTTTGTCCGCAGAATACAACAGCTCCAGGATTTCCTGTCCTCCCCCGTGGTCCTGGAAATCCAGGTAAACCTGAGTTGAAGAGCAGGGAAAGAGACATAAAACAAGATCAAAGATCCATAGAGCCTTTATTTTCTATTAAAGGAGACATACTATGCTCATTTTCAGGTTCATACTTGTATTTTGGGTTTCTACTAAAACACATTTTAATGTTTAAAAAAAACATTATTTTTCTCATATCGAATACATCTGTATTGTTCTCTATTTGAAACGCTCACTTATAGCTCTCTCACAGAAAAAGCCACGTCTGCTCTGATTGGTTTGTGAGAATAATATGGCGCACCTTTGCAGAGATACAAAACAAAATGATGTATGAGACATTTTTGATAGAGGATTCTCAGAAGTCTGAGGGTTAGCTAAGTCAAAAGGGTATAACTTCATCCTCTGATGAGCATGACAGTATGAGATCTGAATATCAGCCATATTTTGTGACGGTTTATAAGAAATGGATGGAGAGAGGGATTGTGGTCTGCCTGTCCAACAGAGGGCTGGTGTCTGTTTAGACAGAGTGTTCGTAGGAGCGTGATTGTGGAAGTCAATATTACCAACCTGGTGGCCCACGTGGCCCAGGTATTTCAGTCCTTTCAATCGCACGTGGCCCATGATATATTTCTTCACTGTTGGGACGCTGAAGCTGACTGTAGCCAGTAGGAGTCATCAGGTAGAGGATGCAGAATACGACTAACATCCTCATCTTCAAAATCATAATTATTATAGAGTTATCATTTGTTATTTGTACAGTAAACTTGATCACCAGAGTAGGCAAGATTTTCTGGTACAGAGAGTAAAGTAATACTTAAACATTACTGATCTCTGTCACTGGGATCAAAACATTGTGAAGTTATTGGAAAATAAGTGATTACTTATGATAATATAGTTCCCAGTTTGTTGTAAGAAAAACAGATTTTCATTGCAATATACACAGATAAATTACAGCCTATCTTTTGTACAGCACCAAGCATGCTTTGTCACGCAATTTAAACGGTTTTACTACCACTTAATCTAGTACCAAATACTAATAAACAGAAAGGAACTCACTGTGTAAACAAGGAGTGATCTGCAGGATGTGATATCTCCGAGTGTATGTACAAGACATTCAGTCCAACAAGAACAACCAACGTTGTTGTTCTTGTTGGTGATGTCATTTGAAATATGACACTGAAAATAAGAGAAAAACTCCAAGAGCCTCCCTCATGTTTAACCAGCAATGCTGTGAAACTGCAGAGCTTATTGTGGATGGCTTCTCTGTATTTTCCTTAAAACACACACACATACACTCACCCACACACACACACACACACACACACACACACACACACACACACACACACATTATAGTTTGACTATGAATAAATTGTCACTGTATTATAATGTGATTTGAACTGACTTTCAAATTTTACATCATCATGTAGAGCTGCATATGCTCGTAGTGTTCGAGCTATGCATTATATATTGTATTTTATGTATAGCGTGTTGGGATGATAATACTCTGCTCTTGTTACACACATACCATTTTGATCCGCTCATTACATTACATTACAGTTAATTTAGCTGAAGCTTCTGTCCAAAGCGACTTATAATAAGTCTAAACAATCATGAGGATACAACTCCGTACAGCAAGAATCTTGCAAGTACATTAGCTTCACATAGGTACACTCCTTTAAGTGCAGAACAATAGCTTCAAATAAGGTGCAACATACAGAAACAATAGAATACAAATTCAACTATTAGCTATTAGTGGGGTGTGGTTAGGGCGCCGGCTGCTGGGGAGAGACAGGAGTGTCCCAGCTGGAGGCCAGACAGCTGAACGGAATCAGGTCACATAATGAATGCATGGTGATGGCCTCGCATCTAACACATGGAGGAGGCGTTGTCCTTCTCCTCATTGGTCCCCGTTGGCGCCATCACGCTCCTCCGTCAGCAGAGTCAGAAAGTGATGGTTTGTTGACCTGTTCTCTTAAACGGGAAGTGTTCCTATTGCTTTTACATTCAATATTATACTTGTAATACATACAGTCTTGTGTTTGTAATACATACAGTGCAGAAAATGCATAATAGTGCAGAAATAGAGGGAGACAAACACATATGATAGTCTTTCAAGTGTGGATTAATGCAATCAGGAGTAATTTACTTCACAGTTGGCAGCCCTGCGACAACATATTATCTACATCAAGTTACTTGTACCGATGCATGCAGAGCTGCATATACACGTAGTGGTCGAGCCATGCATTATATACTGTATTTTATGTATAGCATGTTGGGATGCTAACACTCTGCTCTTGTTACACACATAGCATTTTGATCAGCTCATTCATATTCACACAAATGAAGGAAATACTATTTTTGTTTTGAATTCTTTTTTATTTAAACCTCATTGAGATTAAAAATCTCAGTTTCAAGAGTGTCCTGGTCAAAGTAGCAGCAGCACATTAAACAAAGCTTCTCACAAATCTCACAAGCACAAGCGTTATGAAACAGACACCTTTATTGACGGATGAAACTTTTCTCTTTTTAAAACATTTGCTAGACGTATGACTTTCAGACTGGGAATCAGAATGTAATAATAAAGTCTGGCATAAACGTCAAACCTGACTACAAATGATCATTAAGGAAACATGCAGGAGTTTCATTCAGGACCTTTGTAACACAATTAGAAAGTTTTGCTTGAGGATATAAGTAAAAAGGTATAAAGATTCAAAATGATGCCATGAGCCTGAAGAAAAGAAAAACAAGTATCACCAAGACACAGCTGCAGACAACTCTCATGCTTTTTTAAATTTAGCCACTGTGATTTTAATAGTATTAATATCTCTGTACACTGATGGTAATCGAAGTGATTATGATAATATAAATAAGGACTATGGTGGAAGTCAGGACTGTGGCCGAGATGTTGAGGTATTTGGCAGTGGAGCCGTGGCGTCGGGCTCCCTCCAGATCTCCAGCCACCTTCCGGTCTCAGGCCTGGAAGGACCAAAAGCACATTGATTTTAAAAGTGGATTCATAGCTATGCTCGACCTCAAGGGAACTTAAACATTGAGCATTGGCTCAATCCAAAGCTTTAGATTCATGCTGCAAATGAGATTACTTTATCCCTTCTCGAATATATGGTTTTGTTTACATAATTGTTCTATCGTTGAGTCTTTGTCTTTAAGAATGTCCAGCAAAGTTTGTTTGTAACACATTTTAAAACTCTGCTGTCTTTGTGCTTTCATATATTCATGGTTAGTTTTTCCTTTTTCATAACTTATTTGTATTTTGTTGTTAAAATAGTTAAAGATTTAATCCTAATATCTTAAATCTTAGAGATGAATATTCCTTGCTCCACAACTGCCCTTGTTTTCCATTAACCCTATCTCTCCTTTGTAAGAACTGCTATTTGAGATTGCAAGATATTGCTAAAACTCTTTTTTTTCTATTTTATTTGACAGACCATACCAGAAGATTCCCCATGAATGAAACCCAGCTTGATGGAGAAGATGAGAGCCACCAGTCCGAGGCAAAAGACGTTTACGAAGACAAAGTTGGAGAGGGACCAGATGATGTGGTCCTTGGGGGGCTCAGTGGAGATGTTCACAGTGGTGTACTGAGCCGTTGTAGATCCTCCAGGCTGTCCAGGGGTCCCATCATACCTCCCAAGAAATGGAACATTATCAGATGAGTAACCTGCAAGATTCATCGCCGTCAGCTCAACCGTAGTTCGGAGTGCGGCCTGCAGGAAAGTTGTGCAACAACTCAACTCTCGCTGTAAGTGTTGACTTCCTTTTAAAGCTTTCTGTGGGTTAGCACATGCACACAGGCCAGATTATTTCCACCAAAAGCCAATGAAGCAAAAGCCACACCTGTAATGGCAGTTGCTAGACAAAGAACATACAATACATGACTTTTTGCTTTCTTAAAAAAATGTCCTTTAGAGTTTGCAGATTAAATTCAAAATGACATTGTGTCAGTTAAACCTGCTTTAAAAGGGTATGTAGAAATGAGGTCTAATTTGTTTCTAGGGGTGATGGTGAGATGTGTTTGGATCAAAGAGCATAAAACCCAGATCAGATCAAATCAGCGTGGAAACAAGAACTTACTCATGTAAGATTACATCTGTTGTGTTGCCATTTGTTCAGTTCACCCCTCTCCTTACCTTCACTCCGTCTCTGACTGTAGGTGTGTGTCGCCACCCTTCGCGAAGTACAGCGGAGGAGGGAATGTGAATGCGCAAAGCAACAAAAAAAAAAGTGTAATAAAAATATATATAATTAATTTTAGTTTTTTGCTTTATCGACAAACAATTTTGCGACCCCCCCTGCAGGCCCCCCGTTGAAGACCTATGCTTTAAATCATCCTTAACTGTCACATTTCTTGGTAATAACAGTGGGTATATGTGGGTACTATCAGACTGAAATGTTTGTAATATGGGGCCAAAAACAAAGGGAAACATTTAAAGATGGCAACGAAGCAAAACTGTTAATATGGTAACCTACTAACAATAAAATGATCAGTGCAATATCTGGATGACATTAATTGGGTAATAACCTTAAATGGAGACAAATGAGCAATGACTTAAGGTGTGCCCCAACCTACCCTATGAAGGCCTATCCTTTGCTGTTGCCTTCTAATGTGTTTATTTTCATTATTATATTATATATTATATTATCCATCATCTACCGCTGAGACGATATATTATATATATATTATATATATATATATATATATATATATATATAATAATTATCTTTTAAAAAAAGGAATATAAAAAGGAGAATGTTTACAAACTAATTCTTTTAGTTGTTTGTTTGTCACGTCTTTGAGTATGAATTGTGAAACTTAAATATACGTGCACTTGCTTACACCCACATAACCGCATGAGTCCAAGAAAAAGCTTTATAAAAATAAAAAAAGAGCAACATCCTGTGGTTTTATGATGTAGCACGTATTATATATATATATATATATATATATATAATATAAAAATATTACATATATAATATATAATTATATATATAAAAATATTACATATATAATATATATATATATATATATATATATATAATATATATTAAAAAAAAAATATATATATATATATATAATAAATAAATATATATATAAATATATATATATATATATATATATATATATATATATATATATATATATATATATATATATATATATATATATATATATATAAAAATAAATAATAAATATATATATATATATAAATAAATAAATATATATATATATATAAATATAAACCTGCTTTATAAAGATAGAGGGAACAGAAGAAATGGAGACCAATGGAAGCTGCTGATTGGCTTTGATTACAAGTTAATTCATGAATACAGGCAGTAATGCACATCTCATGTGGAAGAGTTTCAGAACTTGAACAATAATATAAACAACAAATCTGTTGTGCCAGAAGATGAACATTTGAGAGTAAATTCCCAACAATAGCAGGTTACATGGACAATCCAATGATTGTTTGCATCCTGTCGGGGATCTTTGTGGTCTTTTCTCACGATGAAGGTGTTTTGTACATGATATTTTAAACTTGAACTCTAAAAGTGAATCTGAAATATTAAGACTCTTCTCTAAAAATGAGTCAGATTTTTTCATCTTACTCATGACATTAAATGACAGTAAATCTTTCTACAGATGAATACATGTTAAACTACAACATAAAACAGCAAGTCATAACTTATTCTTCCAGTTTAAGGTTAACATAATCTGTATTTGGTAGTTCCAGAACACAAAAAGGCACTATTGATTTAGAGGAAATAATTCCTCATCTTGAAACTTGCTCTTCGTGAATTGCATATCTGATGTGCAGACGCCCATAGGGAGACAGACAGTGTAATAGTTACACTGACAAAGTGTTTCCATTGCCATTTCTACTCAAATAAAGTATAGTATAGTAATTAGTCTGAAAACAGAATACATTTTGAAAAGCAGGATGTGTTTTCTTTAAACTTAAGCTAAAGAAAAGAGTTGGAGAATCACAACATAAAACCTGAGGAATTACTGGAAACAATCATCACTCGTCGTATTACTTTACAGCACTTGGGGTTAATTGATTTAATGCAATCAAACCAAAATGTAGAAAAATAATAATAAAGCAAATCGTGGTGAATTCTCTCAAAGTGGCCGTTCAATGAAGACAAATGAACCTCACAGGGTTTTATCAGAGACCAGCAGCATCCTGAATATTGCTAGCTTTGAGAAAATCAACTGTTGACTGGATTAAAAATGAACTAACCCCAAAGCTGACACTACAAGGCTCGTACGTTAGTCAAGTCCAATCGTGTCACTGTTAGTAGCAGTTGGCAATCACGCAAATTTTCAGTAGATACATGAGGGGGCGCCCCCCCCCGGTGGACATTTAAGGCTTCACATCTTGGAGGACGCAGCGATGGCCGAGGCCCCTGGACGGCTGTAAACGTGCACAGTTGTGTTCTGAGAAAGACAAAGTGGAAGGGAGAGAGAGAAAGATGTTATTAGTTTTATTTGTTATATATAAACAGCAAAGTTAACAATTAACTGGTGGAATTATGAAATTAGTAAGAAACCAAAAAAAAAAAAGATGGTTTCTGTTAAAAATGACATCACACCATTTTTACATTTCATCCCACCTCATTTTGAGGCTTATTCTTATACTATATTTAAATATCTATACATTTCCCCCCCCCCCGCTAATCAAGGAAGTCTTATATTATCCAATAAAGGAAATTTAATCCTAAATTGTATATATTTTAAAGTAAAATGCATCATTCTGGTGCACTTTGAGAGCAAATTTAAGAGGCTAGATCTATAAACAAGTTTGTGCTCTAGTAAATCATTTAATCACAAACTCATTGGTCGTACAGATATGCACGTCGTAGATGTAGAAATAATGTATCGTGCAGCCCTAAATAGGATTCATTCTCTGTGGATCGTAAATGTCGGTACCAAGTTTGATGCCATCTCTGAACCAAAGCGGTGGGTGGATGGACTATTACCGGACACTGGATCTGACAGGGACTGTGTTTACCTTCTGGGCCTCGGCACGGCACTTGTCGAGTAGGGTCTGAACGCGGTTTCCATAGTCAGGATGAACAGCCTTCAAGTTCTCGACCTGCATGAAGAACCAGAAAATGAGACTTACAGGCTT
This sequence comes from Cottoperca gobio, assembly GCF_900634415.1. Lineage (NCBI taxonomy): Eukaryota > Metazoa > Chordata > Actinopteri > Perciformes > Bovichtidae > Cottoperca > Cottoperca gobio. The sequence continues at coordinate 22,188,578 of NC_041360.1, forward strand.
TGAAAACAGATTTTCTCAATCAGATTCTTACCATAACTAAACTATTATGTGCCAAAGTTAGAGCCATTTGTTTTACTTCTCGTCTGCGTTGGTTCTCCTCAGTTTCTTTCAGAAAGAACTGACCAATAAGGATTCAGCAACATTTCAATCAGAACATGATGAGTTGTTCGGATTGTGTGGGTGTGATTTATATTGACAGTAACCAGACAAAGAAGTGTTGTCGTAAAGGGAGTGTTAAACTTAAACAAATAATATATATAAATAATTATAATAATAATAATAATAATAAATAAATAAATATATATATATATATATATATATATTTTTTTTTTGCATTTTGGTTTGATTGCATTAAATCAATTAACCCCAAGTGCTGTAAAGTAATACGACGAGTGATGGTTGTTTCCAGTAATTCCTCAGGTCTCATGAACACAGACTCTGTGTGGAAGTGGGTAAAGCTTTCTGCACAAAGCCACATGGTATGATTTACTGTGGTTATGTGACACCGTTTGCTAACCTGCTTATATAAAGTACCTATATACCTATAGGTATATATATATATATATATATACCTACTATATAAACAGCCAGACTTTGAATGTTCACTTATTCACCGAAGAGTGAGCATTTATTTTCAGTTACTCTGCATCAGACTTGTGGAACAAACTATTAATGATTTAAGGTGGAACCCGACTCACCATGCGTTTTTGGATGAAGAGCTGGGCTCCCTTTAGGGCCCCCGCCATGTTCTGGCAAAGTCTCTGGCGCTCCTCTTCGTTCAGCACCTGCGTGTAGAAGGTACGAACCTGCAATAAAACACACAAAGTTGTTTATAAGATTATCTGTGACCCTATTTCAACAAATCAATAGGTGCCAATATACTAAGTAGCAGTAGAAATCTGATGCGCTAGTAAAGCCATTGGTTATTTCTTTTTATATGTACACACACACACACACACACACACACACACACACACACACACACACACACACACACACACACACACACACACACACACACACACACACACACACACACACACACACACACACACACACACACACACACACACACACGTTGGGAGGTATGTGAATTAATAAATCAAAAGTACTTATTTGCTAGGCAATAGAAAACCTGGCTAATAAGTGTGAAGTTATGTTTACCTGTGTGACATTATCTTCATCTGCACTGTTGTAGCGTGCCACATCTGGAGACACCTTGAACTTGGACTCCACAAACTGAGGCTGGGTCTCTGGGGCACTGAAGCTGTTGGGGTAGTAGTTTGGAGCTCCACCTGGAGGCCAGACAGAACAAACACTCATGAGTAGGGTAAGAAGAAAAAATGCTGTTGGAGATTGAATTCTGCAAATACTGAAGTAACTGAGGCAAAAAAAAGAAAAGCATGGCTGTGTGATCAGTGTGGACACTATGGCTTTAAATGTGGCATGTTTTCACAGGTGTTTGTTACGGTTACAAGGAACTGGGGGAAGGCAGCACCTCTGACAAAGGATCAATGGCAAACAACTAGTTGAACTTTAAACTACAAGAAGCACAACTGGAAAAAACAAACTGGAAAAATTGACATTATGCAAGACTCGAAATGGCAACATCACATCGAAGCTGCAAATCAATCCATCAACAGGACTGTTTCCCACACAGTGTCTGTTTTGTTTTTGTTTCTAACATTGTTTGATATTGCAAATAGTTTTCATCCAAGAGGGAGAACATTCTCAATCGTGTTTATTAGTAATGAGGGAGACTTTCTGAAGTACTGAACCACTATGAAGCAATCGTGCTGAATATGGGTGATTAAGTATTACATAGCATTTGATACAGTCCAAATGGCGACATCTGTTGGGGAACCCTTGGTATTGCATGTGGTGGTGGCGATGTGCTTGGTGGCTCACGTCTGTTGAAAAACCCCGGCATTGCCAAAACTACAATACTGTATGGATATAAAGTTAAACTTACCCTATAGCTTATACAAGATTAACTGTTGAGCCACACAAGACACACCTCCTGCGTAATCAGTTAAGCATTTGTGTCCATCTCTGTTATCGTACGCACAAAGACACACAGGCTGGACTATGACTTACCTTGGTTGTCAAACATGCACATCGGGCCATCACGCTGGTAGTTGGTCACACGGGTCCGGAAGGGGCAGTTGACGGGGATCTGCAGGTAGTTGGCTCCCAGCCGGTGTCGATGTGTGTCTGGGTAGGAGAAGAGACGACCCTAGACGAAGACATGATGGGAGATACACAAGACATGTCATTGTGGCACCACTGTAGGTCTCTCTACTGTCGAAGGAGTTCACACTGAGCATATTTTGAGCCGTTTATTCACAGGCAGTTAGTCCAGATTTAGTTCTACTGCGAAGAAACATCCAAACGTGTAACCAAATAACGTGAGACGCCTGAACAGGAAACCATAGAGATGGACTGGTCAATCATGGTTATTTAAAGTAACAGTGACTGTAAAACTTGTTCATGGAATGTGTGTGTTGTATAGCATGTGAATGGATACTCAGGCCGTGTCATGCAAAAGTTGGTAAATGTTTAAAAAAAAAAAAAAAATAGAAACATTCTCTGGTCGCTACAAACAGTTTTAACAATTGATGTTTTTATTTCATTTATGTTACGAATACAGATATAAGTCTAATAATGGCAACAGATTATCTTTTTTATTTACAATTTGATAATTTAGTTACTTTTTGCAATTCAATCTGACTGAATTATTATAGTTTTTTTTTTTTTTTTTAATTGTGCAGTGGCGTTACCTGCAGCATCTTGTCGGGGCTCGGCTCAATGCCTGGGGGCATGTTGCTGGGGTCAAAGGCCAGCTGCTCTATCTCTGCAAAGTAGTTCACTGCATTCCTGTTGAGCACCATTTTGCCCACGGGGATCAAAGGGTATTCTTTATGTGACCAAACCTGAAGGAGAAAACTCTTATTAGTTGAAAGATTGTCCCCTTTCTGCTGGATGGGTAAAAACAACACACCCAGGGAGGCATTTGACATGCGCACTTTTCTTAATAATCAAAATTCAAATTTGTATAAATATTATATAAATATATAATATAATATATAAAACTAAACATCTGATGTTGGCCTTGAAACAATGCCAATTAAACATTTTTGTGAACACTTATTTATTTATTAATTGGACAGTTAAAAACATCAAATCGTAATCATAAATATAAATATGAGGCAATTAGTTTTGTTCTCTTAGTGATATTCTTGACTCACTTTAACAGAAATATTTCTTCATAGGATCGTTCCTCATTCAACCAGATGGGTGCTAGCTGAAGCAAGTTTCATTAAAAACTGTAAGTTTAAAAAACGTTAAGTATAAGAGGTTCCTATGTGACTGCATCTGAAGCTATTTTAACAACTGCAGGACTCGACTTAGCGACCCAGTTCGTTCTGATCTGGAGGGATGTGGTACCTTCGTAAGATCGAAGGGGTTGAACTGGAACTTCTCAGCCTGCTCGAAGGTCATGACCTGGATGAAGAAGGTCCAGGATGGGTGGTTGCCATTGGCAATGGCGTTGAACAGGTCTCCAATGGCATAATCTGGGTTGCTGGCAGCCAGGCGTTCGGCCTCCTCTACTGACATATTCTTTATTCCTTGATCAGTCTGAAAAAAACATGACATATGACTAAGCAATGCCAGAATCAAGAAAGTTAAATGAGTGGAAAGCCTGGGCTCAAACATACCTTGAAGTGGAACTTGCAGTAGACAGGCTGTCCATCAGCATTGAGCAGTTTGAAGGTGTGAGAGCCGTAGCCGTTCATGTGACGGAAGCCATCAGGCAAACCTCGATCGCTGAACAGGAAAGACACCTGCGCAGGGGATACGAGGCAGAAGACACAAGATAATGACGAGTCCCGCAAAGTTCTCTGTGCCAACCAATTACTGCAAGTATAAATACAATCAAATAATGAAAAGTAATTAAATAGTCATATCAAGTGGCATCAACTATGGAAACTTCCGTGAAATATTACAATCTGTTTTCAACAACCGCGTGCTCGGCGGCAGCTACCTGATGCAGACTCTCAGGCCTCAGGCTCCAGAAGTCCCACACCATGTCGGGGTCTTTCATGTGGGTTTGGGGATTGCGCTTCTGGGAATGGATGAAGGACGGGAACTGCGTGGGGGAAAAGCGGGCAGGTTAATGTGATAACGTTTTACACTTGTTTCATGGCAAAGGAAACGTTGTGAAACTAAGAAGTTAATAATGTTTGTGCTGCAGCACAATATACTGGTTTTGCTTCCAGGTGTGTTTGTTTTTTGGAATACATTCAACTTTTTCCGGACTGACGAAGCTCAGTTTTTGCATCTTTGACTGAAAACTATTATTACAGACTATTATTTAATAACATTGTGGCCCTCCCACTCCTAAATTCATGCAAAACTAATTCTGGTTCACACACCACCCTACACTCACCAGAAGGGCGTCCCTGATGAAGAAAATGGGCGTGTTGTTGCCCGTCAGGTCCCAGTTGCCCTCCTCAGAGTAAAACTTGACTGCAAAGCCTCGGGGGTCTCGCACTGTGTCGGCTGATCCTGATTCGCCAGCTGAAATAAAATGCAAATAAGAGACAACATTTGACTCATAAACTAGTAAAATAATATCTCACAATTCCACAGACATTGAAAGAGCCATTGTTCTTATTTAAAAGAAAAATAATTGGCAACTATTTTGGTAATTATTTATATCATTTTTGAAGCAGTAAAGCTTAAGGTTGTGTGGTAAGAGCTTCTCAAATGTGAGAACCTGCTGACTTTCCTTCTCCTCCATGAAAATAAACAGAATATTTTAGACTGATCAGATAAAACAAGACATTTGAAGACATCCACTTGGACTGTAGGACATTTTAAAAGACATTTGTACTGTTTACTAATGTGTTATAGATCAGACAATTAATATAATGATTTTATGAATTATTAATTGATTATTCAATAATGCAAATAATTGTTAGTTTCAGCTTTGAAGTAAATTGTGAGACTCGTTCATCAGATCAGTTAAAGCAAACGGTTCCAAGTCTGAGCTGGAGGAGAACAGGTGGTGTCAGCTGATAAAATGTGTGCAAGGCATTACAAGGCACCATGCACCTTCTGATGCCACTAATCTTATCAAACATCTGCGCAATAAAGTGTGCCAAACTAAAATACAGGGCACAACCCACCCGTTTCAAATAACCAAAAAGTAGCTAAACTGTGTGCTGATGATGTATCAAATGACAATGACTCGTTATTTGATCAATGTTATTCAAAAAATAAATATTCAAAAAGATAAATATATATATATATATATATATATATATATATATATATATATATATATATATATATATATATATATATATATAAAAAATATAATATAATATAATATATAATATAATATATTCGGATATATTCATATAAGTAGTTCCCAAATAATAGCATTTAATTTGTTTGTTTATATAAAAAAATAAATGCTAAGATAGTTGAATATCATATTTCTAAACTGTCATCACTCCATCTGAGCTCCAGTGTATTAAGTTTATATCTTTTCAAGACAAGACTCTTCTAAGTAAATTAGTAAATCTAAACTACTTCTTTCATGGGAAGAAAATAGATGATACAGGTTTAAAACTGATTAAAGTTATCAATACAAATTAAAATATAAACTATTTATTGTTGTATTGTTAAATTATTATTATATTAAGAGACTTGTGTAATCATCGGGTCATTTGTGTTACTTTGTGTAAACGTATTCTTTGTTTACAGCATACAAAGACAATGTACGAGGGCAACACGTGATATGGGTATTCTTACCCACAGTGGAGAAGCGGATAGCGATAGGTGTCGTCTTGCCGACGTGCTCGAACACCTTGGCCTTGCAGTATCGAGTGACGTCGTGAGTCACCTCAAAGTAACCAAACGCTCCTGCATCATGGAGGGGAAATAATGGCATGTCATTGTTACGTTCACATTTTTATTTCAGCTGAAACATGTCTGCTTCAAATACTTGTAGGTGACTGCTCAGACTAGTTGAGTTTTATTTCACAATGCACTAGAAAGAAAGCAGCTCCCTCGAGAGAAGGCAAACACAAATAAATGACTCAATATCTGCCCAAAGTCTTTGGGCAGTTCAACACTAGGAACTAGCTAGGAAGTAGACCTTGAGTTGACTGATCAACACTCACCTCCCCCTTTGGCATGCACCACTCTCTCTGGGATTCGTTCCCGGTCAAAGTGGGCCATTTCATCTGTGAAGACCACATCTTGGACGAGCAGGGGGCCCCTGGGTCCTGCAGTCTGCACGTTCAGCTTGTCTCCAACAGGATGGCCGGCACCTGTGGTCAGTGTGTCTGTCCTCTGTTGCAAACAGAATCCATGTTCAAAATAAATGAACACATTACTCTATTTAAATCAACAAATTGTTTAATCTCTAATTTAAAAAAAGTACTACATTGTACTGAGACAATTAGTATGCATCAGAGATGAGTGGACTGACGACTAATATTTGCTCATATTTAACTTTCACTTGTTGTTTTATTTAACCTGTGCAGCTTTCTATCCTTGATTGTACATTTTAGTTCGTCTTGATTATTTTTCCCTGGGTGATTTTATTCCATCCCCTGGAGTAACGTAACCACAACACGCCCTGGGGCAGCTGCAAAAACAGCATAAATAAACGACAAACGACTAAATCCAAACTGACATAACGGAGAGACGTGGACTACAATAACGTTTACTTGAGATGATAGTAGCTATTTGCTCTGATATGTTCTGGTTATATAATCCCACAGGGGTGAAGTTCAACCACAAACATGCCTCTGGACAATGCTTTCTCTCTTTAAGGATATTAAAGCGGTTTGTAGGTTTATTTTGTGACTAAAAAGGTCTGGAAAAAAAACGGTTGGTGTTTAACCGTTAACCGTTAACCGTTAACCGTTAACCGTTGACACTGCTTTCCGTTATTTGATTTCTTTTAGACAAGGGGCTATTTTAGCATAATATTAACAAACGACTGTTGGCAGGTCTGCTAGTGAGCCTTTTACAATAACAACGATTAAATGGCTGCAAAATTAACATTTAACGGTACTAAGCTACTCGGAAATGAAAGTAGCCCAAACAAGCTAGCTTTAGGTTTAGGCTGTAAACGTTAGCTGGTTACCCTAAACGACCTCTCACCCATATACCCCAAGTCAGGCAGCGCTAAGCAGCAAAAACACTTGAGCAAATGCAAGATATATATACAGACCTGAGAGCCCCTGCTCTCCTTCCATGTCTTCATTTGATCCGTAGCTTTATCTCTGTTGTCAGCCATCTCGGTAGGTCAGCGTTACTGTATGTTAAGACGACACACTGCTCGGTAGATGTTGCGGAAAAAGTGTTATCGTTGTTATTTGATGGCTAACAAATTCTTCCTGGACTTTGCTCAATGTGACTCCGCCCCCTCCGGCAGCTCACCTTTCTGATTGGCTGAAAGGAGGAACCTGACCTACTTTTGAGATAAGAGGAGAAGGCATCAAACTAGAGATGGGTATGTTTTTTTTTAATAATACAGTATGCTATCCTATTGCTCAGTTTTCAAAACAGAGTTTCAATGTGCAAAAGTCTTAAAAGGAACTCTCTTTAAGATCAGGTAATAAAGCATAGCCCACCTCTATCATATCAGTCGATATTGTGCTTAAGCGAAGGTGGAGTGTAACTAAGTACTTACATTTACTTAAGTACTGTGCTAAGGTACACTTTTGAGGTACTTATACTTTACTTGAGTATCATTATATATTGTGGTACTTCATAATTCTATTCCACTACATTTCCCAGGCATATATTGAATATTTCTCCTCTACATTTGATTGCTTTAGTTACTAGTTTCATTGCAGACTTATCAAAAGAAAATATAAATCAACTAATAAATGAGGATGTATTATAGGTTAAGCAGTATATAGAATAAATACAATTAGATCCACCTTTACCAGCTGCCACGATAAAGTTATGTGGGCAATTCTGTATAATGCATACTTTTAGTTTTTGTACAGGAAGTGTATTTTGATGGTAATACTTCTACTTAAATAAGAGTTTGAATGCGGCACTTTCACTTATAACCGAGTATTGTTACACTGTAATATTGCTACTTTTAAGTAAAATATATCACTCCTTCCACTGCTGCATATACCTAAAATAAAATGATCACAAAATCAGTTTACAAGCACCTATATGCCATTCCCACACTCTATTCCTATTGTATATGTTTTACTTAAGACCTACATTTTTTTAAACCAGAAAAAAGGGAAGAGCGAGACGTGTTTGCTTCTCTCAGATTACAGCAATTCCAGGGTCATTCCAACAAGAAAAACATGTAGACTGTTACTGTTGAATTGCTTTTATTTCAAACAGCATTCACACAATACACTGTATTCTTGAGGCACATTCACATCAAGTGCTAAATAACTTCATGCATGGTTGAATGTAGGCTACAGCTTTGTTGAATCAAATGCAAATGCTGATTGTAAATGAAAATATTGCTTCATTATTTGGCACAGTAGGAAATATTGTCTATTATATGACCACAGGTGTGTTATTTTTGGATTGATTTTCAAAGTGAGTTGAGGAATGCAATCAGAACTTGACCAAAAATGTAGACTAGGTTCTGCTTGAAAATAAAAAATGAAAATCACAGGCCGATGATGCTTTTAGAGTTAGCAGATATTTCACATGATAATTTACATTCAAAAGTTACAACAAAACAGCACTATTGCACAATGTTGTAGAGAATATCTCAGACGGATAAAAAGCAACCTTGACATTCTGACTTTTACAAGACCCCTGTCACATTATCTTCATTTTAACAGCGATATTACCATTCAGGCTTCAAGCTACAAAGTGGCTCCTATTGGTTTCAAACGGAACGCCCTCAGCGCGAACGAGATGTTTGCAGGTGTCTTAAAATGAAAGCTAAAATGAGCGAATTCAGAATATCAAGGTGTTTCCTCTAAGACAAAAGGAACTGTAAACCCATTTAAAAGGGTTAGCATACTTTACATCACAAGTTAAATTCCCAGAGGTGTTTTTATAATAATTCAGCAACGACATTGATGTTAAATATAGTGTTGTATAACTGAACATGTAGTCTGATGTCTATTAAATGTGTATTACTATGAAAAACATGAATTGCACCCAGACTTTAGAGGGGAAAAAATGACATTGAGAAGAATGTTGTAGTACACTATTTACACCGTTAATTATGCTTATGCAAATTGTATTCCATTAATCATGGTAAAAAATAGAACAATGTAATATGATATTTATATGCTGATTATGTCTGATTTGGCCACCCTGTAACAACTGCTACAAATTACAATTATTTCACCTGGATAAGAGTACCTGGATTTTTTTTTTTCAAAAGCACAATAATATACATACCAAACCAATAACCTACCAAAACCTCTATTATTTGTCAATCTCACTGTTAACAAATGACACAAGCAAATCCAAAAGAGCTAACTCAACTCGGCTCTAAAGCCGCTACGAAATCAATCAAGTAGGCGCAATCAATGACTGGTTTGAAAAGACAAATGAGTGTTTTCCTGAAAGAGAGGCGATTTAACCCCTCCGTCCAGTCGCTCATTATAACAGGCTACAACCAGAGTAGGCACCATGCAGAGAGGGGGTTACGTCGGCCCAGGCGGGGCTCCTTTTGTTCATTAGAATTCACATCAAACTGAAATTTAAAAACAAGACTTTTGAGAAGGGGAAAAGTATCCCCATATTCATGTCTCCCCTGCTGTTGTTGTAGTGGAGAGAATCTGGATGCAGGCCGATTCTCAAGCTAAGGGGACAAGGTAAGGACGTAGGACGCACACCATTTGAAAACTCAATTACTTTTAGTATGTCATTTGGGTAATTTGGGATATGCACTGTGCCTTCCTCACCCGTAATGCACCTGGGCCAGAATAAAGCCAAATACTAAAGACAGGCTTTAAGCATATAATTGATCCAGGGATCAATAAAAACATGCTGTTCAGAGACAAACATTGGCTTTTCAGAATCCTCCCCCTTACATGAAGATAAGGTGCTTACTCCAATTTGTTACTCACCACATAGCGACAGATACCCCACACCGTATCCTGCTGTGGGCCAAACACTCTTATCTTACTAGAACAGTGTAACAGACCGGGACCAAATTAGGGGAGAGGTGAAGGGAACGAGAAGAAGCGAGTGTTTTACTTGAAACAGGTCGGGTGTGTGGGAGGTCAAAGAGGGCTAGATCCTGCGCAGAGGGTGCCACATGGACACGGGCTTCCTCAGAGTGGCCAGCATCTGATTCCAGTGGGTGATCCCCATCCCGCTGGCCTCGGGGCCGATGATCACGTGACCCAGGTTCTCGCCCCGGCCGTCGTCTGTGGCCTCTGCCACTGTCACCCTCAGGGAGAGTTCCTGCAAACAGCATAACACGGTTACACAACCTGCTGCGTAAGCATGACTCAGCATCTTCTTTACAGCATGGTTCATCCACATCTTTATGGAATCAGTTGAATGGACACATGTAATAACAATATTTTCTATTTTAATTGTTTATGGCATTTTAGTTTCAGCATCTTTTACGCAGATTTAATTTTATTACTGTTTGGCTCATTTAGTAAATACACAGAAGTGTAAGAGCAATTACATCCTTGTGCTTTAAAATCCTTTATCGACTGAACATACATTTAAAATGCACATTTGATTCTGCAGGAAAATGTGAAACACTTTGGTCCTGAAGACTGAAGTATAATAAAAAAAAAAGAAGCTGCAATTGAAGTCAAGTTTGAAAATAATTCAGGACTACAGTAGTTTGGTGCGACAGTCTAAAACGTCACCTGCAGGACGAGGGACGGCACAGAGAAGATCATGGCTTCATTGAAGATGGGGTTTGTGTCGTCCCGTTTGGTGGAAGTCTTCTTCTTGCTGATCTTCCTGCCGTCTTGCAGGAGATACACTTTGACAAATGGATCTGATAACGAGAATGAGCAAATACGATGACAACCGCAATGAAAGCTTTTTAAAACCCACGCTACACACGTACAAACATAAACACCGCTGCACACTGTTAGTAGAGCAAGTAATAAACTCCTCATTATTAAAGAGTAATCAATTTACAGTCATGTACACACAATTATCTCTGTGGTTGATATTGACCTTTATCTGTACAATGTTAGTGTGGCATTTATGTGTCATTTAAAGTCTCATCGGCCTGTCTGGATATGAACAAATGAATCCTCTGGGAGTTGACTTTCAGAGTCTGTTATTACTGAGTCGGTAAGTGTTGTGTTCAGTTTCAGGTTATGAGGGATTTTTAACAATTTATAAAGAGTCAAAGGCGGACAGATTATACATAGTTCAGACAAAGTGTTACCGCTACTCAGGTGGCTCCCATTCATACACATTTACAAATAAAATATAAAAACACAGCACAGCAAATAAACGAATGTCCCCGACCTGCAGTGTTCTTGCTGTTGGTCCACACCAGGCTCTTGCACTTGGCCACAACCACTGTGAGGCGCTCTGCTGTCGGCAAATAGCTGAGAGACAACAGGATCTCCCCAACTGCATCCACAGCCTGCGGAGTTAGACAAGAGCATGGCAGACATTACATATAACATTACACACATACACACACACACACACACACACACACACACACACACACACACACATACATATTATAATTAAACATGGTACAAGCCTGCAGTTATTTCATTGGCACATTGCAGGCTGCACATACATGGATACTGTTGCTGATAAAAAAGAAAAGAAGAGTCATTTTGTTAATGAGGTTGATGAGGACGGAGTCTTAATAGACTTTAATGATCATCCACATTTGTTTGTGGTCACTTTATCTCATGGTTGGATTATTTTCACCAGTGAGAGTTAACAGGTAAAGTAGCCTCAACTCAGCTTCCATTCGTATTTATTGAATGAATATGACATGTAGTTTCGCTGAACGTCCAGCAGGGTCTCTCACACCACCATGTTTGCTAACACAATATTTAGTTTACCATCAGAAGCAGGACATGTCACACTGGAAACGGACTCAAATCTGCCTTGAACTGTAGAATCTATTACAGCTTTATTTCTTTCTCTATTGCATTGCATCATATTAAATTGTACACTATGCCACATTACCGTATTGTAACTCACCTTATTGACATCTTGAAGGTAGAGCCAGGCGTTGAACGGTCTGATGGTCAGGTCCAGGTCTGACAGCTTGAGATCTGCCACCCCCGCGCTGATGTTTCTCTCATCAGCATCGATACCGAAAGCGGCACAACACAGGCTGTACTCCTCCAACAGGGACGAGTCCATGGGGACGGAGAAGTGCTCATCAAAAATCACCGTGTATGCATTCGCCTGGATCTGTCAGAGGCAAAAAAGGGTCAACAGAGTGGTCATCTGCAACATCAGCAACACAAACTAAATTCTATTCTCCTTTATTGCATTAGAATGGAGCTGTAGATAAAGCAAACTGTAGATATCAAAGTTTCATATTTCCCGTCCATATTGGCTTATTGTTCTGTCTACATCTCTCATTTATATTCAATATGCACTTTTGCTACGGTTTGCACATTCTGGTAAGATCCCAAACTGCATCTGGGCAATAAACCCCAAATTATCTCGGTGAGAAAAAATGTGTGGTCATTTCACCAACGCTGTGTCAGTCAAAATAGACGGACAGGAAGGCAATAAAACGGCGCTGAGCTCAATACCACCAGGGGCAACAATAAACCAGATATGCAAAAATGTGTAGGTTATCAGAAGAATGTCTGACATAATGAAGAGTCTGCAGAGAGGGAGGAACATGTTGCTACTTTTCACACCATGTCACATTTCCAAACACATTCCTTCGCTCTGTTTCTATTTACTGGATATCATCCGGTAAAAAACTGAATTTGTATGTTTTTCATCATCCAGATTACTAGTCACTATTCTGGTCTGGCCAGCAGAGCACACCATCACTACTTTAGATTGAAGGGAGAGACACAGCTGCCACAGTGACATCATTGGCTGTGTGGCTAATGGTGTTTTCAGGCCATCAGATGCTAAAGCATGAGCTGAATTGAAGGTTTTTAAAGAGGTCGGAAGTTACCAGGCAACTAGTAAATGTGCAGAGGAGAGGGGATTTAATAATAGCTCTTTTTCACACCATGGTTGTTCTAGAAGTGTGAAATACAAGGAGGAGGATTTCTACTAAATACAAATACAGTGAGACAGAATACAGACGGAAAAACAATAAAAAGACGGGGTGTGGTTTTTGATAAAACAACAACTCACTATGCAATAAAAGAAATGTGAATTCAGAGCACAGGGTCTGCAGATCAGCCTGTGAGGCCGACCTTTTATTGTGCCTCAAGTCAAAGAGCTGAATAGCACCACCGCCACCGCCGCTGCTGTACAAATATGTACATCCAAAGCAGACAGAATCTCTCTGGCAGCCCAGCACACAGACCTGCACTCCATCCACAATATGTCTGTCTGCACTGTTAGGCTTATTGCTTAAGGGGGGGGGGGGGGGGGGGGTAACAATGGCGATGTGTGCGAAAATGAGGCAATAAAAGCTCAGAGAGAGGCATGTGTGTGTGAGAATGAAGGAAGAGTGGCACATTATCACAGGCAAAAGACAAAAGCAAGAAGCAGTGCCAGCAAATAGATGGGGAGAAGAAGAGATGAGGGGGAATATGGGAAGAGAGAGGGAGTGAGAGACGGGATGATGGGCAAAAAAACAAAGAGAGAGAGAGAAGAGAGAGAAAAGAGGGGAGAAAGAGAGAGAGGGAGGGGAGAGAGTAAGATCAGCATCCCGCCGCTTTGCCCATCTCTCTTTCTCGTCTCGTCTTGCGCTCGTCTGGGACCGCGGGTCTGCTCCCTTTTCTCTCCTCTCTCGGTCTTCTTTCCTTGTCGCCCCTCTCCTCTCTTCTCTCTATCTCTCAGCTCTCTTTTCCCTCTCGCTCGCCCCTCTCTCTTCTCTCTCTCTCTCTCTCTCCCTCTCCTCTCTCTCTCTCTCTCTCTCTCTCTCTCTCTCTCTCTCTCTCACCTTCTCCTCTCTCTCTCTCTCTCTCTCTCCCTCTCGCTCTCCCCTCTCGCTCTCCCCCCTCTCTCTCTCCTCTCTCTCCCCTCTCTCTTCTCCCTCTCTCTTTGCTCTTGCTTCGCTTTGCTCCTAGAGAGAGAGAGAGAAAAGCTGGCTTGACCATTAGGCGAAAGAAGCTGATGTCAGCATTTCTTTGGTCTTCACTGCTCCACATTGTAAAGGGAGCCACTAAAGGCTCTGCTTCCATTATTAATGCACTCAGCCAGCACACATTAATACAACATAACAACATGCTCCAGTAAGGGGAGCCCTGGTGAGTCCGTGTGTAGTCAAGCCTGCATGAAACTGCACAAGACCGCAATCACACGAAGGCGAGATGCCGATGACTCACAGCGAGGCAGGATTTAGTGAATTTTCTGGCAATGTCTCACTAAGAGCAGAAGGCGAGTGGCAGGTGCAGCAGATGGAGGAATGTAGCCTTTTCTTCCTGCTGAAAGGTCACTTCACGTTATATTCAAGCTTTTTATGAAAATTGATTTAAAGGAGAATTCCAAGAAAAAGCAACAATCAAGATGATAAAAAAGATTTAAAAATTATGCATGATAAGAATAGGAGCACTCATTGTAATCAATAATAATAATATTATATTTTATTTGTAAAGCGCTTCTATAGACCCAAATTGCCAAGACACTAAGTCAAATTTTTTTAATTTAAAATATCCTATTTTTTTGATTATGGTAGTAAATGACAATTATTAGGTACCATACTAATATGGTAAAGTAAAGACACAAAACTAACTGGTGCAGTACAATGAAATAAAAATAATCCTGACTTTAAAAGAGAGCAATTTAACAGCTGAAATTAAAAGAACAAATGCAGTAAACGCACAGAATAATTTTTATTTTATTTTAAAATACTGTGTTTAAAGGAGAAATTTAAATGATCATAAAGAAGTTATTATTATTTTTCAGTTATATCATTATTTCTTATCTTCTTCTGCTTTAATGTAGGTTTCCATACATGCATAAATGCCTATATATCAAAGTGTATTGCGTGATAAAAATCATGATATAGTTCTATCTGGGAAAGAAATAACCAGAAAGAAATACCTGAAAAATCTACGTACTTCATCACATTTTCTTCCTCATTGATCTGACTCTCCTCAAAGTTATTTCACATCCAGACATATGAACAGGATATTATGGTTAATACTCTCTCATGGTATATATTGACATATAACCCAACACTATTACCTAATCTCCACTCACATTTGTGTTACTTGCAGCATCATTATCATCATTTTAAACTGACTAAACTAAAAAGGAATCACTTCTCACAGTAAGGAGCTTTAAAAAATGTCATTGTGGAAAATGCATAATACATCATCATCATCATCATTTTAACCTAAATTGCAGTTAAACACGAGTTACAGGTTACATTCCAGACTGAGTGAACTGAAAAGCCAATCACTCCTGATGAAGGTAAAGGATGTGGAAACAATCTCCTTGACTACATCCAGCTCCCGTGGGGCTCGCCACTCAAGCAAATGAAATGGGCTCTTCCGTCAGACAGGAAGGGATTGGCTTGTCAAGCTGAAGGATCAAGGCTCTCACCCCCGTGGGACGAATTACTGTCTCTTTCTAAAAAGAATCAGCCAGGGCTAAAACCTTCAACACAGTTCAAGCAAGCCAAAGCTGCCCTCCTTGAGCGAGAAAGCTTCAGACGTCAGGAGCCACTTTTATCTTCAGTCCTTAGCCCAAGTTCAGTCGTCACGGCCTAACTGCTATTTAACCACCTGAGAAGATTTGTTTTCCCCCCGCAGTCCTGAACTTCTGCCCCGACATCAGTAGTCTGGTGGCAGTTACGCTGAAAGTCTCTAATGAGGAACTTTAATGATTCTTTAATGATCACATGTTCCAAACACAAAAAAAACGCATTTCCTTTACTGAACATTGACATAAGTAAAGTCATTGACGCACATGCATTCACACGAACAGACACACTGTAGTGCAGAGGGGAGTGATTTTTTATCACTGTAAATTTGAAACATTTGTTTGCTACTTATTACTACAACCTGTAGTTGAGTGGAATAGTGTGACACCATTTGCGAGGATGTGTACTGTGTCACCTGCATGCGCCTGTGTCCTCGGGTACCCGCTCTTAAAAACACTGCTCAATAGCGCTAATAGTGATCAAAAACGCTGCAAGGTACCTTTAAGTGATTTATTCCCTAACGCTAACCACTAACACTTCACCATTCAGAGAGAAACGAAACTGACTACCCAACATCAAAACAAAACAAAGACGCAACAAATGTACTTATGTTTAGTCGACCAAACTACTTGGTTAGGTGTGTTTGTATTTAAGGAAATAAGGTTCCCTCGAAAACAAGACCAGGTTGGTCCACAAGGTGTAGCCTAAAGGCCCTGTCACACATATCCGTATGACAGAAACGTATGCCGGCGCATACGAAATATCGGCAATAGGTTGATATAAACTAAGGGTAAGTTGTGATCGTTTGAAGGACGCAGACGACACGCCGAACACGCCAGACACACGGCCCTGTCACACAGTTCTGTATAGAACATATGCCGGCATATATGAAAAGTAGCTCAAAATTTGCCAGAGTCCAAATACGTCCAACTTTTCCACAGCGGTGTTGTAGCTGACGAATACATAACAAATTATTATACGTATGTCCAACATATTGATAGCGTATCACTTACTTATTTAAAACGTATCAGAGCGTCTGGCCAACGGAGCTGGAAAAGTGGCATCTGGTTCACGTCATGCTGATGCTGGAGAACGGCTAACATGCTGAACGCTAGCTGTACTGTAGAAACACGTTTAATAAGTTACTCCGCCGTCAGGCAACATCTTAACATAAGGTAGGAATAGGTTATCCACTCGTTATCAATACATTGGCTGTAGGATTCACAATCCTCACGTACCTCTAACGTAGTCACGTAGGTATTCACGTACTATATTCACGTAGGTAAGTATTCACGTACGTATTCCGTATTCACGTATGTCTAACGTAATGTAACGTCTGCATATCTTATGAAGCACATGTCGGGTACGTCCGGTAATTTTGAACATGCTCAAAACATCAGCGTTCAACAACGCACCCCATCGTAACACAGTGAGCTCTTAACACCTTACCACTTCAGTGGCTTTACTTTGAATCATTTGGGTATATAAGCACAAAACGACAACAGCCTCCTTACCCTTGTGACTCCCACACTGAGCTCGTCTGGCCCCAGGGAGACTCTGATGAAGCAGCCGGGGAAGTCTCCCTCCTCCCTCTCCAGCAGGTCTTTGCCCTGGTGCAGAGTGATGTGGAGCACTCCCGCCCCCTGTCCCGGATGCCTGGGCTGCTCAAACTCGAGCGTCACCTCCAGCTGGCCGACCGTGTAGTCGTGGCCGAAGTTGTTGGCGATGGAGGAGATGGAGCTGAGCGAGTCGGTGGAGATGGATCGGTTGAGCTGGGCGATGCCGGTCGGGTCCAGCTCCCTGCTCATCAGCTCCAGGTGGCCCAGGTCCCTGATACCATCCGGGACGTCCCCAAAGGCCAGGCTGGGTTTGCGGCTGGAGGTGGTGGAGGTCCGCCGGTGGTTGTTGGCGGCCACTCGCTTCAGAGAGGAGTTAAGTAAGAGATGAAGAACATTTTTGATTATTTATTAGTATGCTGTTTTAAACATTGTCCTTTATTTCTATTATCTTCTAAGGTAAAGTTAATCATGTTTCATTGAGGCCCAGGACTCTGAGGGTCAAACTAAAAGCCGTCCAGAGAATTTCAAAGAACAAAAATCCTTCACCCGCCGGAAACCTGTCTTTGAAATCAGCTGCAGACTCTCGACCCTCATATGATTGTTCATCACTTGGTCCAAGCGAAGAAGCCGGTTGACTTTGCCACTAACTTCCACTTCACAAAACCTCTCCCCTCCCTGCCTCATGGGAAAGTGTTCGGAGATATATATTGTATTTCTGAGTAGCATGATTGTAAATGCACCTTTTGTCTGACTTCTGAGAAGGAGGTTCCATATTTTTCTTGCAAGTATCGATAGTCAAAGTTGGGGAAGGGAGACGGCGCAGGGAAGGTTCCAGATTTCCACAACTTCCAGATGTTGATCCCGGCCACGCACAGCAGCACTAGGAAGCCCACCAGATAGAGCCCCACCTCCCAGCCGGGCGGGTTACGCACCACTGAAAGAGACACACAAATCAAGCGCTTCCAGCTTTCCTTACTTCCATCAATTTCATCAATGGCCTCATAACACTGTCTGTATTTGATATTTGATGGGGGAAGTTTGATCACTGGTGGAAGTTTGGGAGAAACACAGGAGAGAGAGTTTAGAGAGGCTTTTATTTAAAGACCAGTAGGAGTCTTAACAAGCTCACAATCACTGAGCACAGTCAGGCTTGTCGTTTAGCACCGAGTATTGAGATGACTTTGGGAGATTTCAGAATGCATAAAGTTTGAAGTAGATCAGATAATAGTTTGTGGAGAAAATGACAGACACATTGAAATGCCTCTCTGAATTAAACGTCAGAGCATCATGTTGCATTTTAGAGAGGGATTATGAGCCTGTGCCGAGCTGGCTTTCTCAAGATGAATAGCGTTCTGTAGGACGACTTTGACAGCTTTATCTCTGCTTTTTAACACATGAGATAAGCCAATTATAGGGCAAGTCAAAATGTGTTCATCGACGGCCTTCAGCAGGACACAAGGCCGAAAGAGTCGTAAAAAGCAACCTGAGAGCAGACACATAGATGCACGGCAATGAATGAAAGTCTACAAACAGACTCATCTCACACACACTCATATATTAACAACAGTGTGGATGCCACATGCATTAATCCACACACGGACACCCATGCAGAAAAAAACGGAATATGCCGGAACTGACAACTCACCACTCAGATGGTAGCCTGATATATCCCCACTTTCAGCGGAGGACATGGTTCTGCAGCCAGCCTGGGAAAAAACATGGGGACTTTTATGTCAGAAGCCACAACAGAGTCTCATACTGTTGCCAGACTTGGTCTTAGAACAAACTACACAAAGAACTATAACAGAATTATATCATCCAGAATAATAATTTGGGTTATTTCTTCCTCTTAAATATATTGAGTATTCAGCTGAAGGAACAATGGAGTATAATTATAAAACATTTTCATATTGCCTTCAACATGGCAATTAACCTGCTTTGGGCCACAGGGCAAAATTAACTTTGGGAACCTAACGACTCCTGTCATCCACCGCTGCTTCAGATACCTGAACAGGATGGAGTACACGCACAATAACATGTATGCATAACAAGGGATGTCAGGGCTCTGGAAACGTTCTGCAGTTTTCCATACCAACTAAAGAATCCACTCACTGACAGTCCTTTAGCAGAAACCCCATCACTGAAATCACCTGCTGAGATATGCAAACCTTTGGCTCAAAATGGTGCATAGTTGGCCACATCTACTTTCACTGGTTGATACCACATAATTACACAAATGAGTGTTTTGTAGTTGAGGTTTGGTTAGGTTTAGACCAACTACTTGGTTAAGATTAATGTAAGATTGTGGGCATGGTTCAAAAAGAGCACTCCGCCGATTTAGCATTGTACTTCGCTAACATTGCCGGACTCACAATGGACAGGATAAAGAAAGAAAAAGGATCAAACCAGAGTTATCTTTTTTTTATTTCACACATTCTTGTTCCTCTTCAAAGCACGGCGCTTACATTATCCATAATGCAACTCCAGACAGTTCGTAGGAGATTCAGGTGGGTTATGCTAGCAGCAGCTAATGTAGCCTCCAGCTGCTAGCCTAAAGCTTTTCTTTCGGATTCCACGTCACCAGAAGTTTTTCATTTTCAAACTTGTAGTCTTCAGCCTAAACTGACACTGCGTCAGCGCCAGCGTTGAGCCAATTTGACTGTTGGTCAGACACAAGATGTAAACTTTAATGTTTGGTGTCAAAGTAGCTTTGTACAATCCACCACAACTTCCTCCCTTAGAGGTTTTGTGGGTGCTTGGCGACATCATGCTAGTTTTTGCTTCAGAGACAACAGCCATTTTTTGTGAGACCACAAAGGTTGCATGTCAGAAAAAGCTAAACAGTAGGTCGATTTAAGTCTTTGAACAAATGACTATTGCTGTTGTTTGTTTCCGTTGGCAACGGCAAGACTTGGGGAAGAAACACATACAATACAATAAATAATAATACAGTGTCATGTGATCCAAACACACTTGTTTGTCAGAAATTAGTTATTTTCTTGCATGAGCATATACGGTAATTTGACTGAAACTGCAAGGATTGTGAAAGACAAAACTGTGGCTTCTCATATTCTGGAGCCCTGTCAGAGATTCAACAAGTAAACACTTGACTTCTGACTTCCTTTGTTCAGGATCAGAGATTAAATGTATTGTACATGTGAAAGACTTACTGTTAGTTTCTAATCCTGCTGCTCTGACAAAGAATAAATGAAAACTGTTCCCTCAGTTCTGCTTCTGGGAGAACTCAATGATTTTAAATAGCAGCAGAGGCTGTTTTTTCAAGAGACACAAGAGAACAATATTTTCCTGCGCCTTTCTCTTCCTCCGCAAAGTGCAAAATAAAGAAAAACGATGGCCGCTTGCTTGTGACTCATTCCTCCACCCAACCTCCCCTCCTGCTCCCTACACCCTAACCCCTTGTTGGAATCTCCCCATATCTCAATAGCTTGGGAGCATTACACTAATGATATAGAAAAAGCTGGAGGGGGGCTGGGGTGGGTTTGTCGACGCAATTCTGCTGAACGCTTTGCGGACCACAGCCTTGCAGGCCAATTAAAGTGGCTGACGCAGTGCAGGGTCCACTGACAGCTGCTGATGTGATATTAGCAAAGCATTGGGAATCTCTAGCAGAGAGGGAAATGTGACCCCCCCTCCCCTCCCAAACTCGGCCCAGCATCGCTCAGCTTGGCTCAGTTTAAGGTAACATGAGTGTCAAAGGAGGTCCAGAGGAAGCTTTAGGGAAGGAAGAAGAGGAGGAAGGATCAATATGGGGAGGGAAAGAACAAGAGACAGAGAGAGAGAGAGACAATGTTTCAGACAGATTTAGTAAATAGGCGTTGTGGGCACTCTGGTGCCTCAGTGGGCTTAAGGTGGCATGAGACTAACAAAGCAGGCTCACACTCACTGCAGTCTGTTCATTTCAGCTCAGTGCCATCGGGGAATTAGACTATTGGATCATTTGATCAGTCAAAAAAGTGCAATTATCCTCGAATGTAGGAGCTCACAATTTGGTTATAGGAAAGCAGATACTGTTTCCAGCCTTAAGGTGGTTTCTGACAGAGAAGAACAGCATCTAGCTGCTGACCTTTGCTGCTTGCTATCCTCTCTTTCCCATTTCCTGTCACCACGTAACGTCGTGTCTCAGATAGTGTGATAAGGACGATGGTATGGGGAGGCTTAAATAGTTTGTGTTATAAAGTGAGACAGAGAGAACAAGGAAAACAGACAAGGAGATGCTTACATTAAGGGGAGGGAAGTGATATCTGAATCTCTGTACAATACAGTGCCACTTTTCTCACATTTTTTCAATTGCATTAACGGCCTCAACATAAACCACGTCTTAATTCTGTTTTAGAATTGAGACTTTTTCCTTCGGTATTAATAAACGGCTGTGAAGGGAAAGGTGAACATTTGCATAAAAGCTTTTCCACTGATGTGTCATCTTCATGCCCACATGATCTCGACTCTCTCGTTTCTTTAGATTTATCTCACCGTTGCTTCAGGAGTGCTGTGTCTGATAACATTCACCAGAAAGCCTAAAAACGACCGTCTTCCTCGAGTGCACACAGAGAGCAGTTGTGTCGAGGCCGTTTTAATTACCGAGATATGCATGAAATTAATATCTTGTCGCAATGTCAGCTCGCAAAACAGGCTGCGATGAGCGTTAAGTGGCATGTGAGTAATGCTTTGGAAGAGAGCTTGTGAAATTTGTTAAATACAATTTCACAGAACGATAATAAGGCTGTCAAAGGAAAAATAAACACAGAGGAAAAGTCATAGTTAACAATCATGCATGATTATTTACAAATATTTTTCTGCAAAGTCAGGTTTGTATCTGAATATTAACCTTCTTTTTCCCACCAAAGTCTGCAGGATGTGTTTACGTGATCAAACTGACGTGATAAGTATGATGTCTTTCAATGTGGCGGCAGTTAAATCAAATCACCAGTGCAGGTTAGGGTCTCTCTGGGAAGGTTGTAATTCTAACAACTAATGGGGCTTTTCATTTCATTTTTTTATTGGTTATTTGGATCCCCATTAGTGGTTGCATTTCGTATCAAGTGCTCTTCCTGGAGTCCATAAATAAAAAAAACAGTATAACAGTAAAAGTATAATCAATAAGGTTAAAATTCACTTCAATTGTGAACATTGATCGGAAATAGGAAAACCGATTCAGAAACCTCAACAGGAACAACTTTCATAAATAATATGGTTCCATTCAAAAAAAACTTTATACACAGAAAGAACATGTGAACCCTCTCTCTATTTACTTTCTATTTTCGGTTTTACCTAGTGACCTCTACAGCTGAGTGAAAGATACTACAAGTGTAGTATACCGCCAAGAGCTCGCCTTATCCTCACGCCAAAGGTTTGACGCAGGTCCATCTTTTTTTAAAGTCTACCAGTGGTGGATTTATTTGTGGTTCTTTAACTTCAGGAGCTGTAATCCCTCGTGTTTGCATAATCTCCCTTTTTTTTTTAGTTACAGTAATCACATCATAATCCTAATCATAGTTCTAGTGTGTAGTTTAGACGATGTATCTCAGTGTAAGAAAGTGTCTTTGTTTCTATGGTTTCTCTGTGGTCTGGTGCAGCGTCGCCAACAAAAATCAATGTGACAGTCAGCGTGTGTGTCTCCAGCTGAGAGCAGCAGGTTCTGCACGCTGGATGTAAACATGGCATCGCTGCTAACAACCAGGAAGAACGAAAACAAGAAAATTCCACTATTGGAGCTGCATTTTAAAACAAGTCAAATCAATAAGAACTGACACGCTGATTTATGTCCACACACGCCCACACACATAAAGAGGACAATGAAATAAATAACTAAGAAAGGAGAGGTTAGATAAGGAGAGAAGCAAGACAAGGAGGAGATAATAGAAAGAAGTGATGGGGATAGTAAAGAAGACGTGAGTTTTTCTGTTGAAAGAGAAATGAGAAACAGAGCTCCTGGGAAGAGAAGAAGGAGGAGGAGGAGGGGAAGGGATCACAGGCCTGTCCGCTCACGCTCACAGCAACTGATCAATCTACTTTGCTTTTAATCTCGCCCAATGAATCATAATCAATTTAACTGCCTCACTGCCGCTCTCTGTGAAACGGCCAGATATATCACGACGCAGCAATCTCTCTCTCTCTCTCTCTCTCTCTGTTTACCTCCTCACATATCTGCCTGTTTTCATGCCAGCTACACTTTGACTTTCTGGTTTGGACAGCTCATTTGGTGCATGGTTAAGTAAAAGAAGCATCGCACCGGCTAGTTCTGGCTTTTAAATGTCAGCGGTGGCGCCAGTTGAGACAGGAAGAACCTGCACGCTGCAGCTAATCAGCTCAATCACGCAGAGTTAAAACAACAAAACGTGAACTCAAACAACTTTTGGCAAGTATTCTTCTTCTAAAAGTGTGGCAAAGTTACTGAAACCACAAACATTTATGGTGAAGTTGCTGCAAAGCACAGACATGCTAGCAGTTCTGTGAGGCTGTAGGGCTTTGAGGTAAATGCTAATGTCAGCATGCTAACATACTCACAATGACAATGCTACCAGACTGATATTTAGCAGGTATAATGTTTACCATGTCAACGCATCGTCATACAACGTTTCGTATCATGTTAGGAAAAGTTATGTTGTTATTTGTCGAGCATTTTCCCACGAATGTCCAGCAACACGAGCGAAAAGTGTGTCTGTGCGAGCCTGTCTGACCTGTTTAGGCAACACAACTACTTGGTTAGGTTTAGGAAACCATCATAGTTTGGGTTAAAATATGTACGGAAGTGGCGTTACTTAAATACGGAAGATACGTAAACATGAATGCATAGATCGAATGTCATGGCACTCCATCCAACAGCTGAGATATTACACTCAAAACCAAAAATGTCAACCACATGGTGGCCGAGAGGAAAAGTCAGTAGGAATCGTTTATTGTGGAGCATGGACTGCTCACATTGCCATCAGTCGAACCACGGCACTGACGTGGATCACAATAAAAATGTTTACTTGGACTAAGAAGTTGATGAAACATACTGTCAAGACCTCAGACACTGGGAAGGAAGACTCAAACGCACGACGCCAGAAACAAATGTAAAGTGTAAAGAAAATCAACACTTTACTTCAAAAATCAGATAATCAAACTCAAAACGCTCACTAGGAGGACAAACTTCTCAGAAAAATAACACTTCTTGATACGCTGGTACATTGCACATGATATAACAAGACAACTGGCACAGACGAGGGGAGACAGGACTGTTTATACAAGAGGTGAGTGGGAACAGGTGCAAACAATCAGGGGCGGGGCAGACGCTGAGGATGGCGGGAAACCACACAAAGACAGGAAGTAAAGGGATCTGGATTGAGAAACAAAATAAAACAGGAAGTGACAAGAAAAACTCAACAAACTTCGACGAGACAGTGACTCATACGAGACACTATGCAGTAAATTCAGTGTACAGATTGGCCCTTGAATTAACAAAGATGAGATTTAACCACCAAAATATTTTTCATTTTCATTTTATGATCCGTTTCATCCGTTTCGCTCTTTTAGCCGTAACTATGAAACTAACAGAAATACTTGACTCTCCATTTGTATTAGATGATGTTTGCAAATCAGTTTAACTCCAAATGGAAACTAATGGAAGCGGCGAACTTGAGTGTAACAGCAAGCAGAGAATCGTTTGCGCTCTGTCTACTTTGACTATTAAATCGAGGGCTACTTAAACAACTCTCTCAACTGGAGTTTGATTTGGCTCCAAAAATCTGCCGGTTAAATATTCTCTGTTATGTTCTTTGCCAGAGACAGAGAAAAGCCCTCTCTCCGCTGTTTGTGATGCGCTTACGAGGAAAAGCCCGGCTGACTTCACTCAGAGGGGATAAAACTTTACAAACACAATCAAAGCAGACAAATGGAGACAAAACCGCTTGTTTGGTTTAATTAACTACAAAATAATTATGTAAAATAATGTCTTATTTATCCAGATTAATGACGACAGGGCACATTTTGTTTTCCACAATGAGCTCGATCATGTTTTCACACACGTGGATGCATCCCAATGCAACCACAGCCAGCCGGGTAATTAAAGAAGTTGCTGAGTGTTTCCCATTTATTTCCACACGGATGGACTTTTTTCCATGCCACTGATTTGTCATCACTTTTGCAATCTTGAAGTCAGTCCGAAGCTCTGGTGTCAAACTCATTATAACTACTACTTATTAGATTAACAACCTGACAATTAGGCTAATACAGGACAGGGAAAACACTTAGTGCTGCATAAGCATCTGTCAGAACCGATGTAATGTTTTGGAAAAGGGTTCATTCACTCTCAGTCATGCCAAGGTGGGCGGAAGATTAAATTCTCCAAAGTGGGGGAGAGCAGTGATTTGAAGCCAAGCCACAGTTTTATTGATCAACTATTAAGTAAGTGCAGTCAGATCCAAACGTATTGGGACACTAACACAGTTTTTATGCTTCCACTCTGCGTCCTAGGTTAAATCTTACTTTGAAATTCTCAAATCACAGATGGGACAGAAGGGATTTAATATCAGAGAACAATGTCGGACCCCCAGCTGGTAAACTGCTGTGGTGTGAAGTGATATAACAAACGATATTTAATGCCTGCCCACACAGATCACACAATCAGTTGGTAAAAAATGCCTTTTTCTTGGTTACATTTTTAGTAAATAGGTACAAAAGTCAAAACAAACAACTTTTATTTGAGTGTATTTTTATCCATATGAGATCAGCAACATTTTTGGGGAAATTAGAATAAGTTAAAGGACATTTTGGGAAATGCACTTATTTTATTTCTCGCCAAGAGTAGAAGATCGATACCACTCTCCTGTCTGTACGGTAAATATGTAGACGGAGCCGGCAGCCGGTTAGCTTTCTGTAGCTTAGCATAAAGAGTGGGAACTCAAAGGTAACACAATCTGCCAACCAGCACCTCTCAAGCTCTCTAATTACGCCTCTAATGGCTGGAGATTACTCCCAGCCAAGACATAGTCCGGCACATAACCTCTTGTAAAACAACAAATGATCATTTTTACACTTTGTACAGATTAAACAAATTAGAATAAAATAAATCTTTCTTTACCTTTGGACAGAGCCAGGCTAGCTGTTTCCGGTCTTTACGCTAAGCTAACCAGATCTAGCTACATATTTACAATACAGATGCGAGACTGACATAAACAACGCTGTTTAATGCCTGATAACTCCTAGGATTCTCAATCTCATAAATATGATTCATCTTGCGATATTTCATTTTACGATTCTTCAAGTCATCTCCGAGAGAAGTGAGCTGTAGCTACACTTGGCAGCAAACTGCCCTGACCACAGGCCTTGATCATAAAATGAGGCAATCCTTTACATGATCTATTCTGTAAATGTTAGCGGTGATACATTAAGATGTAAGCCATCGCTCGATCTTAGGAAAGAGCCATTTTGATAATGGCAGAGGGGCTTTAGGTGTTACAGTAGATTCACACAGCCACATCTCCAGGGTTCATCTAAGTGCTCTCAGTTTTCTTAATGTAATCACACTTTTCTTCCAAGGAGTGTGTGTGTGTGTGTGTGTGTGTGTGTGTGTGTGTGTGTGTGTGTGTGTGTGTGTGTGTGTGTGTGTGTGTGTGTGTGTAGAAGCAGGGGAAGCCCATGGCAGATAGCGAGAAAGAGAGTGAAACCAATGGCTGAGATGATTGCGAGTGCTGGTGAAGGAATTGAATTCTGAGCAGGTCGTATTTCAGGCCGGGCGAGGAGGAAGCGAGAGTCCCAGTGAAACACACACACACACACACACACACACACATACACACACACACACACACACACACACACACACACACACACACACACACACTTGATTATGGATTATAAGACGTCTAAAGCAAAGCCAGGTGAATGTTCCTCTTTTGGATTATGAATGTGCTTCATAAAACGACAGCTTTGAGACTCCCACACATCTTTAAACTGTTAATTGATGCAAAAAGCTTTCCTGGTAATCAGTGCACAACATTTAATTTTTGAGATGGAACACAGAAAAGGAAGCCAAGAGTTCAAACAAATAAATAAATAAGGAGTTTGGACGGCTTCAGGGGGAAACAGGACGTCTAGAAAGCCAAGAAAGTGTTAGCGGGACAATCAGTCAACTTTAGTTCCAGTAAATAGGACCAATAGCTCCAAAAAGAATCAGAGAAACACACAATCTAAAACCTCTGAAATCCTCTAAGACAGAATGCTCATTTAGCAAATCAAACACACCAACCTTTTGTAGCTTGTGACCTTTTAAAGCAAAGCACTTTCTAGTCACGACCCCTCGTCACAGGTTGCATATTGTCTGAGTTGAGAGTAATTTAATCAAAGAGTGATGTTATCTTTTCAAATCGTTGACTCGTTTTCAGCGGCCTGGAGTGGTGAAACTATCCAATATTTCATAATAGAAAAGCCAAACGATGGTCGAGAGAGTTAAAGCGCGGACAGTGAACCACAACTAACCCCACTTTGACTGGCATCTCTCTGCCCTCATTACCTGTTACCTTATTCGTAATAAAAGGCATAAAATACTCCCAAAAAGGGCAAACAAATGGAATATAGTGATAAAAGATCAGGTGACACACACACTCAGGACTGCATTTCATCTACAGACAAAGTTCTTACACAACTGTTTTGTTAAGATACAATTACACACTGAAGGTTTTTAGCGAAATATATCAATATTCCGCTAAATTAAGTAATGGAGAGAAAATATAATTTTGCTATTGGTACTAAAACAGACTGAGTTTTGGTACCAATTGCAAAAACACAGTCAAGTCAATGTTATTTATTGGACTTTAAACTCTGTGCAGGTACTACACTCTCTATCCTTGACCCTCAGAAGATACCCAGTCCTAAATGGTTTTCTTAAGTATTCAAGGCATGAAGATTATTAAGTCTATCCTGCAAACAGACGCCTGGCTGAACCTGACTTTTGCACATCCTGAAAAGCTGCTCGTCAATCCTGCACTAAGTTTTTTTTTTCCCCAGCAGAGTGGTGCTGAATTGACAGCCTCCTCTTGCTATCTATCCTTTAACCCCTGTAGCCCCAGAGGCTGACGTGAGCACCAGTTCACTCCCACAGCCAATAACCTGCTCCTAGTTCAGGTCGACTTGCGATGCGTAACAATATGTGGATCGACTGAGAGAAACGATTGGAGTCGCGGATTGGAAACGCCGTGTCAGGAAAGCCTGCCATCCCGTCTGCTGGGATGCATTCACACGCGCAGCTAATGCTTCACGCTTTAAATGAATCCCTTCACTGTCAACAAAGAAGCAGTGGAGAAAAAGACGCATGCAAGTCCCAAGTCTCGCCATGATGCATGTTGTGCACGGAGGAGAGCAGGAGCGCAGCGGCTTATTGCAGCTGATCGATGGGGCCAAACGGCCTGAGTGAGCACGCATTTCTTACCCGGAGTTTTCTTTTGCTGCAGTAGGGAAGAAGGAGGAGGAGGAGGATGAGGAGGAGGAGGAGGAGGAGGGGGGCAAACCAACTCCACCACTCTCCCTTCTTCAGGCGCCTCTCTCCATCCAATGACACCGGTGCCGGTCCGGTCTATGTATCCCGGGGCTGGTGGAGAGAAGAGAAAACGGCGTTCACACTCCCCCCGGAGGATGGGGAGGAGTGTGGGGAAGATGAGCAGGAAAGGTGGTGAAAAAGAAGAAGAAAAAGAAGAAGAAAAGAAGAAGAAAAGAAGAAGAAGAAGAGGAGGAGGAGGATTTATCTTCTACTCGGAGGTGTCCGTCTGCTTGTGCTGCTGCTCGCTGGAGTCTGAAAAGCTGCTGCTTGAGGCATTTCTGTACGAGCCGCAGCTCACCCCCGACCGACCGACTGCAGAAAGAAAGTCCCACCCCTGCAGCGCAACTTCCACCGCCGGGCCGCTCAATAACACGACCACCGCCTCCTCCTGCAAGGCTCCACAGCAGCACTGAGGGGGACCAGCCTGCTGCACACACACTCACACACACGCACACGCGCACACACACACACACAGCCTGGTGTTACGCAACGGGTGCACTGGGGGAATACTGGCATGGGAGGTGTGTAAATTGTATTTCAGGAACACCCAAACTTTTCTTCCTAATCATCCCTCCTTAAATCTGACAGCCGCTGTCCCCTCCTGACCCCTCCAGCAAACCATCATCATCATTTCAGCAGTTATGGATGATTCAGTGCGATATTATTATGAGCAAGGTGCAGTGATAACACCTCGGATGCAAAAACACTCATCTGCATTCATCCTCTCCCAGTAAATTAAAGTGCTCCTCACCCCGCCGCCACGCAGTGCAGAGCCACTACTCATTACACTCAAGTGGTTTTGTACAATCTGGAAGTATCACTTTATGAACTATATGTTAATAAATCATGATCGCTTTATAGATCAGTAATCAAGATATGTTGCAGGAGGAAAAATACCAGTCCCCAATGTTATTAATTATTACTGATATTTAAAGCACTAATACATAATTTATTAGCCATTAATAAAGACATTTGTTATAATTCATAATCCAATTTGGAAATCTCTTTACTTTACTTGAGTCATTTATGAGACTCTTTTACTTTATACAACATTTTAAGGACACATTTTCTTTTTTATTTGTCTTATTAAGCTGCTTAAATACATTATTTATACAATTAAGCTGCAAAATACAGTTGTGCATACTAAGTATTTGAGTAGTTGATGATGCACCGATCAAAGTTAGTTTTTTTTATGAATGGTGAGCAGTTGTACAAGACACTTTGACTACACATTGGATCCTCAGCCTGAAGTTATTATTCCACCTAACATCCACTGCATCTTTAGCATTGCTAGCTTCATTTGATCCCATTGTTGACAGAAATCTAAATCCAAAATAGAAACTATTTTGAATACTTTCCTTTTTCAGGGACAATATCAGTAAGTTTTGACTTCCACTAACACAATACATGTTAACACCTATTCCACGCAGCCCCTCTGCAGGGACGCTGACCCCCCAGTTTGTCCTGCTTGCTTTGACCTCATTTAACTCGATTATTGATTAAGCAAATGGCATGACATTACAGGTAATAAAGCTACTGGAGCATCACTCTGATGAACACGAGGACGACACTCACCACGGCTGGATGCAGATGGATTTTTAAAGTAAGGCACACAGAAGAACACCGACAGCAGATACTGTGCTCCGGGTTCACACCTATTCTTTTGATATTGGGAGTCTGTGTCTGTGGAGGATCCTGAGTTTTCCTGTGGTGGCCGTGTTCTCATCTGCAGCTGTGACATTGGACGGTGGATGAAGACAGAAAAACAAACAGAGCATGATGAACAGGAATAATGAGATTTAAAACTCAGCTTTGTTTGCCAACAGCGGTGCGGTCTGATCAAACACAGCTCTCTCACCTGTGAACCGAAACTCCACTTCTGAGAGAAGAGAAATAAAGTGATAAGAGCATCCTCATCATTTAATTCTTCTGGGAAAACAATGAGGAGCAGATGAGAAGGATTTCCTCTTTCCTCCTTTTCGATGACAAAGACGAGTGAGACACATTATGTTAGATTAGATTATAATCTCAGTCTAGACGGCGTCGCCTCATCTTTTTGGTTCAAATTCAAATTCACACAGTTTTCACAGCCACACTGAACTGAACGTGGCATACATTATGTATTTATTACTCACACATTAAACAGGAGAACATTTTAAAAGAGGCTTAGCAACAGGAGAATGGTGCATTCTGCTTTTTCTTTGCCTTTTGAATGTCTCCATCTGGTGGTGGAGCGACTGTAGTGACGTCGTCTCAGAAATACATCTTGTTCCAATAAAAGCAACGTACTTATGTATGACTCATACTTATGTATATACTATAGTTACCGGTGAGCCAAACAAGATACGACAAGAAATAACACAAAACACGCTTTAGACGCCATCATTTGTGTTTCTCTGGGACAACAGGGAAAACATTGCGTGCTTTGGGGTTTAATCAGAGAATATCTTTAAATCTAATATTCTGAAAAACATCCATCGATCTATGTAGAGAGAAACATCAGATTTAAGATTGAATTAATAACTAAAAACTCTCAGATTCCCACTGATCTCAATCTTTAAGACAACATGGGCTCCAGCAAAGAAACATAACTTTCAAAAATAAGAAATAAATCTATTTCATTTCAGGTTTCAGGTCTGGAGTTAAAAAGAAAAATCACAGGGGTTTTGGTATATGTTCCAAAGCCCTGAGAAGATTAATATGTTTCCAGTTTTAGTATGGTCACTGTAAATAATTTAAAGGCTCATTAACGGTCCAGGGCCTTGAGGACCGTTCCTGTTTTGCTGAAATCAGTAGACTGAGGAAATCTTTAGCATCGATATGAAGAGTTTCACTATTTATTATCAAAAAGATATAAGTCAAAGACATAATAAAATGTACTCAAGTGAAGAACCGCTCTCCTGTCACGTTACAATAAACTCCAGCAAGTAGTTATGAGTTAGCAATAACACAATGGCACAAAGTGTATATATATAAAAACATATATTTATTGTTCTGTTACTGTTGGTTAACTTGATCAACAATAAATGGCGGCAGGCCACGACTGTACACATCATACAAAGCCTTTCCAAAGCTTCTGTTTTTCTGTTCAGTGGCAATAAACAATGCAAAGAGAAAAAGAGAAAACAAACAATAAGCGCTGGAGGCCGTACAATAGATGAATGTTGGGTTTTGATTGGTGCGTTCAAAGTGGTTCATCTCCTAAGCAGATAACCAAGAAGGGTAAAAATACTGTACATTTGTTCTGTATACCAATGCTCCTTCCCAACGCGCCTTGAAGAATAAGATGTGTTTCATGTATCCTTGGTGTAGGACTCTCCTTCCCCCCCCACACCAAAACGAGCGAGGTTGAAGAAAGTCAAGCAAAGCTTTAAAAATGAACAAATGACAATTAGACTCTCTAAAAGACAGAAATAGAGGTGCTCCCGTACTCGACAAAATAGTGTGGATTAAAATAGATAAAGGTTATATATATTTATACTATATATATATATATATACTATATAAAGGCTTAAATCTCTAGATACAAGGACAGCCACCAGTGCTGTCCACACACATTCCTTTTAGTACACAAACCCTTTAATGCAGCAACACACTCACACCTGCTTTGTCTCATTTCCGCTCAGTCTCGTCCTGTACATCTGAAGGAAAAGGATCCTGATCCCAAAAGTCCCCCCCCCCCCCCAAGTTAACCAGAGCAAAGCACAGAAGTACACTGAGTTACTGTTGAAGATGCTTTTTAGGGTGTTTGATGATCATAAAGAAGATTGTTCTCATGGGGAAGCGGAGGCTTGTGTACACGCATTACTTCCACTGACTACAGGCTGAAAGCTTCTGCTCAATCACACAGACGAGCAGTGAGCGTCTGCCGTCCTGTCGGGCCGCACGGGGAAACGAGAGGCAGGAGGAACGGAAGTCTCAGCGGTTGAGTGTCTCTTCAAGGCTGAGGCCGATTATTCCACAGAGTTCATATGTGAAACTAAGTGGGTCGGTTGGAAGATGAGCGTATCTCTTGAGCGGATGAGACCAAGTCCAAAACGTCCGTTTCAGTCCAAGCGAACTTTTACATTCCACACGCTGCAAAAACAAACACATCAAGTCTCTCCCCGCGCCATCGTGTCCTCGGTCTCCGTCGAGGAGCGCCGACGTTCAGGCCGAATGTGCAAATCTGTAAACGCAAGGACCGTCCGAAAACAACTTGACCACAAAAAACAACACGACAGTCCCTGAAACATCCCCGCCCTCCCATGCGCTGTGAGGAGTTCTGTACGCCGCACTGTGTGTCTGTTTAGAACTTGCAGGATTGAACTGATAATTAATCAGTTTATGTGCCACAAAACTAATGGAAGAGAAGATTAGTAAAAAAAAAAGACTGCATTTAAAGTGTTCATACGCTGTGACCTTCAAAGGAAAACAACACAGATATGAATTGCACATACTCATAAGGACCCAAAGCAACAGCCGAGGCAGTCGTGTCCCATCTTCACTTCAAAGCGTCTAAAAGCAAACTTTAGCTCGGTGTTCATCACCTGCCTCGCTCAAAGCCCTGTGGCACAGGAGTGAAGTGTGGTGTGAGACACCAGCGTTTAAGGGGGGGGGGGGGGGGGAATCACAAAGAGCGACATCTCACTGATTTGAGCCGAGCGTCGGCTGAGCAAACTTTGGTACTAACGACGAATCCAGTAACCGTTATCATGTCGGACTGCATCTCGCAAATAAACTGAAATGTGTAGAGGACTATGTGTGGCAGATCTTTGGCTTCAGTGGTAAAACATATCTCTCATCAGTCTAGATAAAAAAAGAACAGATGGCTTCCCCTTCACTTCACTTCACTTCACTTCTCTTTAAAAACAAGTTAAATCTCCATTTCTGCCGCTTCCTCAAGTGTTGTCTCCACAATCTAACTGTAGTGTATCTTTAGATGTCTGATGAAAGTACTTTTTAAAGAATATTGATGTGTATTCCACTTGACGGTGCCTCAAATAAACCCTGGAGACATCTGCCGCGCAAACTATAACTTATATGTAGCTATAACAAACTCTGTAGTCTTGCAGAACTTGGCGAGAAAAAAGGTAGAAATGCGTCACACACACACACACTTGGTAAATCTCTTCACTCTGGGGACTGCTGGAGTGTTTTAACACACGTGACATGTGACACAGATGAAGTGAATAATGAAGAGATGTCTGGAAAGTCACTGCCAAGAGAACAGAATGACGTCCACTTGCTATAATGTTTCAGATGTTGGATTGGATCTGAGAGCGATGGCGGATGGACGCTTCATCCTGCAGAATAACCCTGATCATGGAGCCTGCGCATGGGAAGTGTTTAGTTCTAGGTGAGCACTGTGGCTGCTGCAACAACAAAGCTGACTATTAGCTTACATCACACATTAGCGTCAGCAGAGGGACCACACGGGGGAAGTTGGATCTGTTGCCATAGTAACAGCTGGCTGGAGGAACTCAGAGTGGCTGCGACTGAGTCAGGTGGAGGGTGTGTGTTTGGTGTGTTTGGTGTGTTTGAGTTTGGCTCGGCGCTGCCTGTCCCGGCTGGCTCTGGTTCTGGGACTGAGAATGTGGCTGCGGCTGCTGCAGGATGTGCACCACCCGGCTCAGGGTGTCTGTGGTGGCAAATGCCAGATACTGACAGCACAGCCAGTCCTCCAGGCTCACGCCGCAAGCCGCGTCCAGCGAGCGCTCCGCAAACTTGATCATCATCAGCGTGCGCTTCAGGTCCAGCCAGTTCTGGAGGGTGGCCTCGCGCTGGCTGGAGGTGGCCCCTGACATGGGGCCCGTGCTGCTGCAGCCCAGCGCCTGGAACAAGTCCTCCCGAGGGCCCCAGAGCAAGCACTGCAGGCAGGCCCGGGCCTCGGACATGCGGATCCTTTCAGAGGGGTTGACGGTGAGCAGTAACCGGGCCAGCTGCTGCAGACCCTGGGAATAGAGTGATCTGATGGGCAGCGGCGGCAGGTCCGCCCAGGTGTACTCACGCTCCTTCAGCTCCGGCGTCTCCTCGAAGGGGTTGGGCCGGTGCAGCATCTCATAGATGAGAATCCCGGTCTGGAACTCGTCACACTTGCGGTACTGAGTCGCTGTGACAATTTCAGGCGCCAGGCGTGACTGGTCGCGCAGCGTACCAGGGTCGGCGGTCATGAGAGCGCTTTTCTGTTTTGCTTGAGAGAAGTTACTGATGATGAGGCGGGCGGGGCAGGTGGCATTGGCTGCAACAGTAGCAGCACCAGCAGAGGTCGCACCAGAACTGCCGCCGCCGCCGCCGCCGCTGCTGCTGTTGTTATTGGGTTCAATAATGTCCAGATTCCAGGAGTTGCCAGCTTGGCAGTGGACCAGTAGCAGGTTTTCCAGTCGCAGGTCGCAGTGGGTCACATGATAAGGTTTCATGTGCTCCAGCCCGGAGCACAGCTGCAGCAGCAGGAGACAGACCTGACGCTCATACAGCTCCGGGTTATGAGTATGTCGTGCCGCGCCTTCTCGCACAAAGTCGGCCACCGTCTGGAAGGGCACCTCGCGTGTGATGACCACCACCCGGCTCCGCAAACGGCCAATAGTGTTCATGTGACCTGCTGCCGGAGTTTCATCTAATTTACCATTAGGCGCTTTGGAGTCCGTTGTCTTGCCTTCAGTTTCAACCTCTCTCCGTTTCTCCTTCATTCCATTTACATCTTCCACCTCATCCTCTTCCTCTTCACCTTCTTCCTCTTCCCAGGGCAGCAGGCGGGCGGGGACATCAGCCAGGAAGTGTCCACAGTCTTGCTGAATATTGAAGTGGACGGCGAGGCTCTGTCTCACTGCGAGGCTGTGGAAGAACTGCTGCTGGGTCTCCTTTACTTTGCTTCGACAGATCTGGAGAAGCAAAGATAAGAAAGAGTCAGGTTTGAGCTGAAAAACCTCTCATGATAAACATATCTGTGAATTAACAAGTTAGGATATTCTACATCCTTCTTATTGTCAACAAAGCCCATGACAAGACAATACAGAGACCGCACTTTAAAGTGTTGCCTGTGAATCCAAAACCTGATTTCTCTTATTCCTCTGAGCCACAGAGCTCTATTGTTGTTTGAACTATTACAAATGCACTAATGAGCCACACCGTTGCACTGGGTGTCATTTTCCTTCCACCGTGCTTTATTTTAAGACAGTCACACATACACCGTCCTGCTCTCGGTAATCACCACAACACCAAATGTGTATTAATACGCAGCTAAAAATAGTCCCCAACAAATGCACTATTTACTCCTCTCTGAGTGGTGTCTTCTAAAACAAATACAGTTCCCAGTTGCTTTGGGGAATTATAAAATATATATATTTAGTATATTTTTGACCAGTTCTAAAGATTTACATCCTCAGTAGGGATGAATAGGTAAATATGGAGTAACGCGTTGTTCTTTAACATGGTTGAAATGTCACTTTTAAATGATAAAAGCCGATGTTTGTACCTTTGTGCATGTAAATGCTTCTCTGCAAAGCACTTGTTAAAACTTCTGTATTTCATATAAATCTAGAGACAGCAATTGATTTGTATGAAATAAAAAGAAACAGAAATTGCCTCTCTAAAGTCGTGGGAGACCTTCCAACAAAACAGCAAACTCCTGCAACACCGGGAACAAAATACACCCTTTTAGCAGAGAATGCGCAGGAGAAGGATCCTTTCTCTCTGTCCTGCTCCGTTAATGATATATAGAGCGGAGAGAAGCAGCGAGCAGACTTCATGCTGCCACCACAGCGAGAGCGTCTCCCCTCCTAAACCACAGTGACAGCCTTTGCAGCTCTCTGGCTACACTTTGATCACTGCAGAGAGGAGCCAAGTCAAGGAGAGGATCGCTCTCTGCAGACGTCACTAAAACACCAGCAAAGGGAAAGAAGTCACGACATATGACTGAGATATCACGGGGCAACTTATTGCATATTAATGCTGTGAGTTGATTAGTAATTATGCGACCGGCACGTTAACCTGCGCACACATTAGTCTGTTTCACTGTAATATGTAATGCCAAGTTTAATATTAGGAAGTAAATCTTGCTGTTATTTCTGATGTTGTGTGTTGTTCAGGATGGCATCGTTTGTCTGTGAATGTGTCAGTATTTATTTTAAAAGATGCACTGCATGTTTACTTGTTTATATATCAAATTGGTGAAATTCAAACCTGTTAGGAAAATGTAATCAAGCAAAAGAAAGTAATGAATTCCTGCACACAGTCGCCATCAAGCATCAAGGTCCTAGACCTTCTAATCATCAAGTTGAATGTAATGAACCACATTCAACTGTTTTGTATAATTAAGACAAAACACGTGTAAAAACCTGTCATTAAAGAAACCAGTCTTTGAGTGACGGGGCTGCGGTAACACTGTGTGTGTTCTCTTTTATTGCTCCTACAACCTCAATCATTTACCTTTACTACTTCTTTTAACGGAAACTTGAACCTTGGTGGTCTCTCTGGCATCATTTATACACAGTGTATTAGATTGTGATGTGGGATGAAGAACTCTTCCTTTCAAATACTCGCTGTAACTCTTTAGGAATGTGCATGTGTGTTTGGACATGTCGGCTCTGAGACTATAGATGCCTCCTGATCCTTCTCTGATTCTCATATTTGTAGAGTTTTCTCTGTTTAGTCCCATATTTTGTCAGAAGTGTTCCTGGTTATAACTCCAAGCTGCAGGTTAACAGGCATTTCATTTGTTGTTCCCTCGTTTCCTTAATGCTGACATTTCAGAGAAACTTTGAAGCTTTAAAAACGCACCGACTCACTTGCTTGAACTCCTCTGAGAGTCAGGAATTCACACAGACGTGCTAAAAGTGGATTAAGAATAATTAGCGCTGCATTAAAAATGTCACAGCGTGTAACATCTCATTTGCAGAAGGATCAACTGCACTGGCGGGGTGAAAGAAGGCAGGAACACACATTAAAATGGTGAGTTGGGGAAAGTTTAATTGGGAAGCTGGGGCCTGTTTGTGCTCTGCTGCTCTTGGTCGCCTTATTTATGGATGAGCATCATGAAAAAACAAGACTTTCCCTTGAAAGCCTGCTGCTAATATGAGGGCAAAGCTTTGAAGTGCTGTGGAGCGCAGATAGTTTCATATCCTGTGAATAATGCAACCTTCATCCATATCTGCTTTGTATTTAGCTTCAGAACTTTTACAGCAAGCTACGCTCCCAACCTCCATCTCACACGCACACACATGCACACACACACACAGAATTAGAAATATGAAGAAAACATGCACACACAGGTTTTATTGCACATAGTCGTGCCCTAAAGTGTAAGTATAAGTGCCAATGTTTCAGCACAAACATCTTCCTCCACCTCGGCTAAGGGAGTGGGAGGAGTTCCTCAACACAAAAAAAACAAAATACGAGCAATTATTACATTAACGCCAAAGACAGCAACCACCAGACGCCCAATGCATCTTAAAATGTGTGTCGATGCAAAGAGAAAACAAAGCAAAAAACAAACATACGCAAACTTATGAATTCAAACGGATAATTAGCAGTTTGTTGTAAGATTTGTTAAAAGCATAACTACTCGCTTTAGTTGAAGTGGGACAAAGGAGCTGAAGTTACATACAAAGTTTCAGGATTTCATATATTACATGTAATTGAATGCAGTAGTATTACTTCTGGAGTATTATAGTATTACCTATACCTATAGTATTATCCAACATAAGATGGACATACCAAAACCAATTCAGGGAATACAATCAGTCTGACTCACACTCACTCAGTGGTTAAACAACTAACAATTATTATTCATTATTGATATCTGCGTATGATTTCCTTGATTAATGGTTGGTGTATGAAATGTTAAAACAAGCTTGTCCTATAGCCTCAGGTGACATCTTGCTTCGTCCAACTAACATTTTGAAACCCAAATGTTATAACCCAAACTAAATTGGAGAAGCTGGAGCAAGTGAATGTGTCCTCTAAAATATCTGCAACAGTTCCTTCATCTATTAGGTAATCTTCTGTTGATCGTCTATTGTAAGCATGAGACTAAGTATTGTTACATTTCAGTAAACCTTACGGACTTTAAGTTCATATCTCAGGGCCCTGAGGCGAGATGTTTAAATCTTAATATTACACTGAGCATGAAAACAGATGGAGTCCATCTGAATATTGTCATTTGGCAGAACAGACCGATCTCGAAGCAGAACTAGTTTTCTCACCTTGATGGCGTAGTTGACCAGCGGGTCCTTGGCGTAGGAGGCCGTGTAGTATACAGCGTCCCCCGCCTCACAGCAGGGTTTCCCGGTGGTCAGCCTGAAGTGGGACCAGCTGTCAGTGCCGAACCTCAAGTGATCCTTCTGACCAGCCATGAAACGGTCCTCGCACTTTGCCGCCAGCTTCCGCAGCGTGTCCGTGTGAAGCCCCCGGATTCTCCCCACCACCTCATCCCAGCTGTCTAACCCCCTGTAAAGAGCAGGTCTCTGGGGTTTGGAGCCTCCGGCGGCAGCAGCACCTCGGCCTGTTGTCCGACCCCTTCCAGCCAGAGACTCTGTACTCAGGTAGGCCCTCCTCTCCCGGCCACTTGTGGCGCCGGGTGCAGCAGATGCAGTTTGAGGAACCAGGGAGGGCACGCTGTTGGTCGGGCGGCCCTTGTTGGTTGCCGTGGAAGCTAATGGCCTCTCCAGGGAGTCCCCGCTTTCGAGGTCATGGACTCGATGAGGCTCGGAGCTGAGGGAGGAGCTCTGACTAGCCGTCTCCCAGTCCAAGTCGTAGATAGGGTTGGCCACACTCAGGTTGGTGCCCCCGGGTCGAGCCTCAGCACGAAGTCTCAGGCCTCCCTGGACTGACTCTTTGCCTACTAGGTTGGGTTCAGTACTGGAGCGAGGTACAGACTTCTTAGGTAGTGGTGGTGGTGTGGCCTTCGAGGCTGGCTGGTCAGCAAGGCAGTCCAGGTCGATGGAGGCTAAGGTGTCGTTGGATGCTTTCATGTTTCGTGGCTGTTTCAGCGGGATCATATTGGCTCTGGATTGTCCTGAAGAAGAGAGATAACAACGTGTGTATAATATGAATAAGAATCAATGACATTCAGAATACTTAAAACCACTGAACCAAATAAAACTGTGTGATAGCATAATGTTATACACATGGTAGTAACAGCAGGAATGACAATACAATACAGAGAAGTAAATGACGCGATACTATGACGAGCGAGCAGGCAGTCTGCATTGGTGGAAAGTAACTAAGTAAACTTAGTTCAGCATTGTAGTACTCGTACTTTAGTATTTCCATTGTA
Source organism: Cottoperca gobio (assembly GCF_900634415.1). Taxonomy (NCBI): domain Eukaryota; kingdom Metazoa; phylum Chordata; class Actinopteri; order Perciformes; family Bovichtidae; genus Cottoperca; species Cottoperca gobio. Next base: position 22,228,702 of record NC_041360.1, read on the forward strand.
TGCTACTTTACAGTTTTACAGTTCAGCGGCAGACTGCTGTCCCTGTCCTGCTCCACAGACAGGCTCAACAACTCTTTTGTCCCCCTGGCCATAAGACTGTACAACTCCTCTCGGTGATGGCAGGCGGATTCAGATTCAATTCAATTTCAAATCACAACTGCCTGTACTTTTACTTTCACTTATTTGAAATGTACATTTGTAATGGCGGGGGGGGGGGTAGATGGGTAATTGTTGTATGTCATGTTTTAAGCTACCATCTATCTATCTATTGCAGATTGAGCCTTTACATGGTCATCTTATAATTATATAAAGTTGTGTTTTCTTCTTCTTTAGGGATTAGCCACTTGTTGATGTTTAAATGACAGTTTTGCATTTTCAAGTTCTTTGATTTATTTAATCGGAAAATCATTCTAACCGTTCAGGACTTAAAGGGTCCTTTTTGTGATTTCAGCTGTCGAAAATAACACGTAAAACAAAATCAGGTATCAAATGTGATTAATTCAATGTGACATTCACAAAAGTCAAATCAGAAGTCCAAGAAGAATACGAATTACACCGAAAATGCAAATCATCCCAAACTCTTTATGCCACCAGCATTCCCCCCCCAGCTTCTTGTTCCTGCCACATGGCGTTTGCAGCCGCCCGCTGGCTTTCTGCCTCTCATGAAGACGTGAGGCTGACACGAGGTTGTGTGCTGCGGCACGTGAGGGAACTGGTGGCCCTGAGGAAAATTCAAGCCAGAGAGCAGGACAGCTGGACACGAGTCGTCACTCCAGACATCCAGCTGCCCGACTCAATCTGCACTTCTGTTCCGCACTGAGGCTTAAAGAGGCGGCATGGAGGGCACATTTATCACTGGCTTCAAGTGACCTTATTTTTCTGGGATGGTGGTGGGAGGGAAATGGAGGGTCGAGAGGGGTTGATTGGACTCGACGTTCTCTGGAGTGCGGGACCACAGAGGCAGATGTGTCACAGACAAGTGGCAAGATGAAATGAACATAGGAGCCTTGACGCTTGCATGATGGGAACGGAACCAGCCTGATAGTTTTAACTGAGTGGGTGTACAAGGTCACAGACAGGCCTACTGCTCAGCTTTAAACTCACCAGGGAATACCCCGAGTTCTTGGACGATCACGATGAAAGGCCGCCGAGGGTTTAAAGATGATGTCTTTTTGGAAATTGCTTTTCCATCTCTACGATGGAGGCATCTGCTTTGTGTTTGCAAATGCTACTGATCACTTGTCAAACGATATGAGCGACTCCTCACGTGCGCGTCACGCTGCCATCATCTTAAGAGAGCAAAAGAAGCCTTAAGAAGGAGCTGTCGGGATGAAGTAAATGAGTCTTGGTAATCCTCCCTGGGTATATTTAATGTGTTCGTCCACCAATCTGCAGTAATCCATCCAAGAAAACAACCTCCCTCGTCCAGTCGTAGGGATCTTCTATTGCAGCAATGTGGCTGTAGCTAAATTACATAAGACTAACTCATTTCAAAATCATTTTATAATACACAGAAATATGTGTAAAACAACCTGTATAAAAATGTGGCTCATATGAACATCTCACTTTATAACGGAATGAAATTAGGGCTGCTACTATTTGTCATTTGCAAGAAAAGTAAGTGTCAATTATTTTCTTGATTTATCAATATTTGTGTGTATGAAATGTCAAAATATGTTGAAAAAATGGCCATCAAAATGTTTTCAGAGCCTCAATTGACGTCTGCACATTTCCTCCCTTTGTCTGATGTTTGAAATGTAACCTGTGTAACAGATGACGCAGGATAAAAGTAAAACCCCCAAAATAACTTTTACTGTGTTTCAGTATAAAGGTGCACAGTGATTGAAAATAATAACCATAAGTGCAAAGTTATTTTCTAACAATTTACAACACCGTGCTGCTCAACTGAACTTCCTTTTGACCTGTGTCCATCTCCGAGAGATAAAACAAAAGTCTGTTCCGGATCAAAAAGAGAATTGCATTTTCTCGTGAACACAGAACCCAAAGTGTCCAAAACAACTCCTTCGCTTCTGCTTTCTATTTCCTCAAACCAAATCTGTGTACCACATTCAGGAGGTCCCGAACATCATGTGCCAGCATCGGGTTAATGATTACATTTGTCTTTTAAGTATATTTAGAATATACAGTTATGCTGCAACTCACAAAATGTATTGTTCTTAACCTTGACGTATATAATATATATATAGAACACTATTGAAAATACCACATGAAGGCAATCCGTGCACAATTCGAGAGAACAATATTCCTTTAAATAGTTTTTGTAATGACATGAAGGAACTTGTTGCCGTAGCGGAGAGTGATCACTGCTTCAATAAAACGATGGAGGAGGTGGGCAGAATAAAGAGGAACAGAGGGGAGGAATGAAGCGAGAGCAGAGGAGTGGGTGGCTAGAGGTGGTAAAAGTGAGGGAAGTGACAGAGAAAGACAAACACAAAGAGGTAAAGGGTGGGGTGGGGGGGGGGGGAGCAGGAGTCGAATGATAAACAAAGAGCAGATGGTGAAAGAGAGATAAAGAGGAAAAAACAAGAAAAAACAAGCCTACCTCAATTCCACTAATGCCTCAAAGTCTTTAGGTAAACGCGGTGCAGCAGCTGCACAGGGAGGCAGAGCAAAACCTTTTTCCCTGCTTCCATCTCTGAGAGTCTGCACAGAGCCGCTGGTGCCAACACGCAGGCTCAACGCTCCCACCAATACTAGAGATTTCTCAGTGAGTGAGGCAGCGAGTGCTCTGCCTCCTACTGCTCTGATTAAAACACAAGTGTGCATATGAGAGAGAGAGAGAGAGAGAGAGAGAGAGAGAGAGAGAGAGAGAGAGAGAGAGACACACACACTAAGTGAATGTGATTCTCTGCTGAAATGTGTGAACAGGGAGTATTACTGGAGCCGCAAGTGGACAGCGGAGAGCGGAGGAAAATTACATCTTTTACTGCAAAATAGACAAGATAGAAGTGGAAACTTCAAGTATGCATCACACTCAGCGGGCAAGATGTTAATCTCGAAGGCCCACACACACACACACACACACACACACACACACACACACACACACACACACACACACACACACACACGTGCTGTTACTGTGCAATGTTTGAAGGCAGACAAACACGCTCCTGCCTCGCTCCTCATTAGCAGCATGCAGAAGAGTACAATTAGGCTGCAGGCGGCTCATCATGCGTCATCTAGGGAGCTTTTAACACATTCACAATATATCCTTCCACAGAGCCGGTGTGCAGTCTGAGCTTCACAAATACATGTGCCCAGTGTGCACATAGCCCTGTACAAAAAAAACTAACTAGTGTAACATTGACACACACAAACACTCTTTTCTTTCTCACACACCACTTGATCACAGCGAGATCTGTTCCCCAACACACACAGAGCTTCACGTGTGACATGCCCAGCTATGTTCGACAGATGTGCAGACCTCCCTCTTCTTCCTATCGCTGCTGCAAAAGCTGCTCATCACACAGTCAAATAGTGCCAAACAGACTGTAATAGACAAACTTTGTCATCATGATAACGTCTGCTCTATGCGACTCACTATGTTAAATTACACTGGAAAACTCAGATTACACAACTTGTCGTTTTATTCCCGATGGAAGACGTTTTTATTTACTGTGAAAGATTTGATTTGTGTACCACAGTATTAGCAGCGGTGTCTGAGCCTGGCAGTGAATAATTCAGGCTGTGGAAGTGCCAGAGACTTTGATGACTTGTTCAAAGTGGACTTAAACGTTGTTGTGTCAGACCCCTCCATTAGAGAACAAAGACGGTATAATAATTAGTCTCAGATATAATGTGAGGTTATAAGGTTTCATGACACTAATAGCAGTACTGTAGTCAGTTGCGCAAAGCATACTCTTTCTAATGTGGTTAATAGTGCAGCCCTAATTCAAACACATCAATCATATCAAATATAGTTTCCAAAAACACAAGCGAAACAGACTGAGGCACTGAGACAAAGGAGAATACAAAGATTGGGATATAGATGGAAACAGGTGTTGATTTATGTGAGTGAGTGATTCACTTTACTAACAGGGGCAAAGATTTCCACCTCTAAAATAATACAAATAATATTTTGAATTTAGATTCCAAGTTACATGCTGTGTGTGACAAGATGTGTCGAGATGTGGAGCTTCAGCTGTTTTAGCGGGGAATACATTATGACTTGTCACGTGTGGAGGTGTGGAGGTGTGGAGGTGTGGAGGTGTGCTGATGCTGAAGTGAAGTGCAGATACTGAGGACTGACAGATTGTGACTCCAGTTACCCTCACAGCAATGCTAAACAAAACGTCCACACGGAGACATGTGAAGCTTTCTTTTCTGTTCAAAAAACTAAATCTGGGTTCAGTTTTATACAAAAACAAAACAAAACAAAAAAGCAGATGCAAATTGGACAAATATACCATTTGCTGACCAAACACTGTGGAGTTTAACCATGTAACGTTGTTTTTATTGCTCTGAATGATTGTAGTGCACAATCAGCAGATTATTAGCAGTTTCCCCCCACGTTTCTCTTCACAAGTGTGAGAATATAGCTGCAAGAGAACCGCATGCACTGTAAATACAGCGAACGGTGTCTTTTGCAGAAGGAAAAAAAACTAAATTGGGAAGAATTACGACATAAAATCCAGGTGAAAATCAGGTGAAAGTGTACCGTCAACAATAAAAGCTTGCAGATTTTGTGGTAACCCTGGTGGTGAGCACAGTTTTAGGCTTCATGATGTGCAAGATTAGGATGCGTGTGGCGTTCTTACCCAGGTTGCTGTACGTGGCACTACATTGGCTGGAGGCGGGAGAGTGGGAATGATGGGAGTGATGGGAGTGATTCCCGTCGTCCTCTGGCTCTTCGAGGCTGGCGCTGCCCTCGCTGACTGAGGCTGCTGGGGCAACCTGGTTGGCATGGCCCCCCTCAACCTCCCCGAGCAGCAGCCCCAGATTCACTTTGGCAGGCAGGGACGCGGCACCAGGCAGCTCTCGATCCCTGGCACTGCTGGCACTGACGGGTACCTGGCTGCAGATGACAGAGAGAGACATGGCTTGTTCAGTTATAAAAAATGTGAAATACTTGCTCTATTAACAGTCTGATTAAATGAGTATTGTTTCCCGTCTCCCTTTGTTTGTAATGTATGATAATATTTTCCCCACTGCTTTGAGTTTGTTCGTTATTCTGTGAGAGATAAGGTTTAATTCTGCATGAAAATATCTGCAAAAAGGTTCAGAAAAGCTCTATTGCTGAGACGGTGGTGTTGGTGGATGATAAACAAGCTGCTATTGATAAGGCATCAACGATCGAACATCACAGGATATGAACAGAAAACATCCAACAATGATTTTTTTATCTGGCCAGTTGTTTTTCTTCAATCTGTCAAATCGCTGTTATCCATCGGCTCACTTCATTCTTCTGCGTAAGTGATGAATCAGAGCCGGCACAGCTGAAAGTGGGGGCTTCTGAAGCCTGGTCCATTTTAATATGCTACTGCACATACGTTGCCTGAGGGAAAAGTGTAAGAGGCAAAGCAGGTCACAATGGTGGGAGATAATATGTTTTGAAGATCCCTCTGTGACATGTGAGGTGTTTAAAGAGGTGAGATGAATTTCATCTGTCACAGCAGATTGATAAAAAGATGATAAGGTGTAGGGTTGGGTATCGTTCGCTTTAAACGATTCCGGTTCTGCATGTCGACATTTATATTGATATTCACAATTCTCTTCATATGGTTTATGGAACCTGGGTGAGACAGACAGGCAGGCTTGTTAACGTCATAGAGGAAAGGGCGGTCAATATAAACAACGTAAGTGTTGAAATGCTAAATAACATTCAGAGAGAGAGAGGGGGGGGAGAGAAGGACAGAGGGGGGGGGGAGAGAGAGAGGGAGAGAGTGAGAGAGAGGGAGAGAGAGTGAGAGAGAGTGAGAGGGAGAGAGAGAGAGAGAGGGAGAGAGAGAGAGCGAGGTAGAGAAAGAGAGAGTGCGGTAGAGAAAGAGAGAGAGAGAAGAACAGAGGGGGGAGAGAGAGAGTGAGAGAGAGGAGAAGAGAGCGAGTAGAGGAAGAGAAGAAGGGAGAGAGAGAGAAGTAACAGAGGGGGGAGAGAGAGTAGCTCTCCTTTCGCTTCTCTTCCTCTTATAGGCATTCTCGATTTAGAGAATTATTTCTTTTTATTTCAGTATAGTTATAGATCTGGTGGGTCTTTTCTCTAAATCTTATCCCTCTCTCGAGATAGCTTAATCCCTATCTTTCTATCCCTCTCTCTATATATGATCAGGAACGCGAGTCGGAGGCGAGAGAACGAGAGGAGAGAGAAGAGAGAGAGAGAGAGAGAGAGAGAGAGAGAGAGAGAGAAAGAGAGGAAAGAGAAGGGAAAGAGAAGAGAGCAGAGAAAGAGAGAGGGAGAGAGAGAGAGGAGAGAGAGAGAAGAGAGGAGAGGAAAGAGAAAGAGAAGAGAGAGAAGCAAAGAGAGAGAAAGAGAGAGAGGAGAGAGAGAGAGAGAGGAGAAGGAGAGAGGAAGAGAGAGAAGAGAAAGAGAGGAGAGAGAGAGAGGAGAGACAGAGAGAAAGAGAGGGGAGAGCAAGAGAGGGAGAAAGAAAGAGAAAGAGAGGATCCCTCCGCTCCCTCTCCTCTCCCTCTCTCTTCTCCTCTCTCTATCCCTCTCTCAATCCCTCCCTCTCTCCCTCTCTCTCTCCCCTCCATCTCTCTTCTCTCCCTCTCTTCTCCCTCTCCCTTCCCTCTCTCTCCTACTCCCGCTCTCTCTCTCCCCTCTCTCCCTCTCCCTCTCTCTCCTCTCCTCCCTCTCTCTCTCCCGCTCTCTCGCTCTCCCTTCCTCTCTCTCTCTCTCTCGCTCTCCCCCCTCTTTAACCTCGCTCCCTCGCTCCCTCCCCTTCTCTCTCCCTCTCCCTCTCTCACTCTCCCTCTCCCCGCTCTCTTCCTCTCTCTCCCTCTCCCTCTCTCTCTCCCTCTCTCTCCCTCCCCTCTCTCCCCCTCTCTACTCTATCGCTCATCTTCTGGCGAGAGAGAGAGAGAAGCTGCTGCACCGAACAGCAAACAGCTGTGGATCGGAGCGGCACCAAGTCCAGAGAAAGCGCCCAATGTGCGTGTTTAGGAACCGATAAGCAGAACCGAAATTCTCTGTTTTTGTCGGTTCTTACTTGGAACCAAGTTTCCGTTCAAACCCGAATAAGGTGACCGACTTCAATGTGATTATAAGCCGTCTTTAAAGAGGACAAAGTGTATTGAGGCACTCTGGAGCTTAACAAGAGAGACTAAAGAATATCTCCTTGTCTGCTGACGGACATTTCTAAAGTGCATTCTGGAGTGTGGCGTTATGAAACACGCCGCCTGTCCTCTTTATGATTTATGGTGTTTTATGTCTCTGGTGTGACGCTGCTCTTCAGAATGACTTACAGCAGATGAATATATAATAGATATATAGATGAATAATATGATGAATATGTATATGTTGCCATAAACTTCATTATGTACTGACAGTGGTTCAGCTGAGTTGTGGGCACTAGAAATCTGGGTCATATCTTACAGTTACTCGGGGTGTGCTGTCACTGAGAGTGTTGAGAGTACACAGTGTCTCACAATCACAATGTGAAAGCCCTGGGGGTGCTATGACGAGACTTGTCGTATACTGTAGCTCGTCGCTGTCAAAGATGCGAGTTATACAGGCGATATGCCACCAACAGTATGCGTCTTTGTAAAGGAATGACCACAATGACCCATGGGGGCCTGTATGTCATGTCGTAAAGGTATTATGTGAAGTGTTTGACCACGAGTAATGCTATAGAGCATTAGGGTTGTTTTTAATAACAAAACATACATGCAAGCACATGTGATGCGATATACATTCCTGCCAATGGTTCAAATGAAACGAGTAGGATCTTGTCGGACCGGAGAGTCTTAAAATGTTATGATTATTATGAGAGTTTCCTCTTCCGTTTATCACAATGTCCAATATTTACTTAACTAGCTGATATACTGTTGAGTCAAGTTTTTATAAAGCCCTTCATAACAAAACAATAAGTACAGAAGAGCATGGTGAGCTAACAAATCGAGGTACGTTTATGCAATATAGTAACCGAAAGAACATTAACAATTCACTATGCAGAATGCAAACCTTTATGCGACACCTGGCTGAAGCAGAGAGTAAAGAGTGACTGCAGCTGCACAAAAACAAACAGCTTCACCTGGATATCTGTGTCTCGCTGCTCGGCGCTGAATACACTTCGCCAGCTGGTGTTTCACCGAGAGCCATCTGGGATCAGCCTACCCGTCTGATCACAGTAAATAAGATACTCAAAGCAACCTGGTTACTGTCCTCTGATCTGATAACAGTTCAGCCGCGGCCTTTCACTGTGACCTGAGTGAGATGTTACAGCCTCAGGCCACCTGGGTTGTGACCGCCCAGGTAGCGTGACATTCTAAACCACTGTAGATTTTTAACCCCTATTGTAATGCACAACATACCGGCTACCTTGCTGTTCACCAAGTGGCTGGCCCTGCCATCTGCTCTAAGTTTCAGATGTTACTGTGGTGGCATATTGTTCACTATTCTGCCACTGCTGCTTTGAGTCAACAACGGGGGAAAAAAATAAAGGTCACGGAAAGTTCACAGAGCTGGAGTCATAGCCGCAGGTGTTGTCATGGGTGGGGCAGGCTGGCAGTAATGTTTGTATTAGCCTGAATCAGACGTGCCATTTCCTTTGACTGGAATTGTGATTACACATGCTGCTAACATGAGCAGTGATTAATGTGATAGGTACAAGTCCCAAGAAAAAGCACAGCGTCTAGTGCACTAGTAAAAACAAAAGAAGATTCTTCTAACACCAACAAGCTGGCCAGTTATTCCCTGCCAGTCGTAAAGAGTGTAACAATCAAGTGCTGAAGCCTTGATTAAAATACTAAAAGAGACATTTGTCTGAATAATCATTTGAAGCGCTTGTGTTGACGATATGTGATGCAGAAAGAACCTTGGATTAAATTCACAGCCGTTTGTATCTCAACTTAACACTAAATGGTAAAACAGTCAAAGATTTCAAATAAAAGCAGTGCTGTTGCAATATTTTGACTGGGACGTGATAGCAAAGTGAACACTCAAAGAAAACACCCAGCTGCCCATGCGTCTGTCTCTACCCTGGGGCTGTGTCTGAGGAAAACACCACATCTGACATGTTTATGATCCGTCTTTGTAGACCACAAGCCCTCCGTGTCTCTTTTAAAGAGAGTCGATCAATAGCCTCTGAGTTACTTTAGCACTTGGCAGCAGTAGACAGTTGAAATAAAAGACCCATCAAATTGTTGTGATCCAACTAGAAAACAAAGACTAAGTAAACTGTGAAAACATGGAGGCGTAACAATATAAAAAAAAAGTGTATAATTATAATCGAATGCAGAACATTTGGCTTGAAAAAATCTGTTGGTGGCCGGACTTGTATAGGTTTCCTCTTTTATTCTTCCCTGTGGCGTGTACATGAATAGACATCATTATATGGCTCTGGCTTTACCTAACTGGACACGCTGTACTGTATCCTACACAAGGGTGCAATTCATATTACTCCTGAAAGCCAGACTATTAATGGGTTACAGTCAGCTACAAAACTAATCAAAAGAGAACTAAAATCACAAAAAAAGACATCCAGCACATAATCATCCAAAACATCCAGTGTGGCTACACACCTTGAGAGGCCCTGCTACACATTTCTATGTCAGGACCTGACTTGTTCAGACAGCATGAAGCTGCTAAAGTACATTTCACTGTTTCACAGACCTCCGTTGCGAGAAATGACCAATCTCTGATCGAAAACACAAATCACATCATCTGGAAAAAAAACCCTCCGCTCCCTACTAAGTCAATATGCCTTCAAATGGCCTGGATGGTTCCACATATTTACAGACGTGAATGAAGAAAGGTTTCAGTTCCTACCCACTGTACTGGCTCACGCAGCTTCCCATCTGGAAACTTCGAATACAAGGCAAAGTTGAATTCACATTCTAGGCAGTGCAGTAGTTGCAGGCTGGCCAGTTGCGCAGAATCAAAACCTTTTTTTCCTGCATATGTTTTTTTCCTTGTCTGCCTCCGTTTCCCCTCTTTGAACGCTCTTACCTGCCTAAGGTAATGTGCGTTTGCCAGCATTGAAGAGCAACGCCCACTGTTAGCCAATAAAAAAACTGCTTCCAGTAAAAAAAAACAAGTAGGATTAACCCCTCAAGTGCTAATCAAAACAAAAGATCTGTGGAATGACCCGTGCCACCTGTCCGTGACATGAAATCACTGTTTACCCAGAGACAGCACCAAAGTTATTTTCTTGCATATGGAGACATACAATATTACAATTTGTCAGCAATAGCGGTTAGTGCAAGTAAGTGGACTAAGAATGTGTTATGGAAACATATTTTAAACAGCAAGGATTAGCTAATAAATAGCAAATTTTAGAAACAGCTTGAATCCAATTTTTCAGACAGACTTTAAAGCTGCAGAGTTACCTGGAGGGACCTTACTAGGTATAAAATAATGCCTTCTCTCCCTTTAGGGTCTGATTCTAAAGCACTTCACATTTCACAAACACATTCTTTCTGCAGACTTTGATTTTGCCACCTCTTCTTCCACACCTCCAAAGGCAGCTTAGGCACCAAGGGAGTGGTTTAGCTATGTTCTGTTTATGGTTCAAAACCATGTGCCAATACCTGAGATAACCTTCAAATACACAGTGTAGTAACACTGGAACCTATTACCAACACACACAAGTGAATACATGTGTTACTCATTGACAGGTTCACAGTGAAGGCTGTTAACAGCAGGGTCACAAAAGGGTGTTTGTAAGAGACAGGTGTACAGAAAAAAAAAGGAACGCTAGACCAAAGGTGAGATGCTTTGAAGTGTGATGTATTAAATCCAATCTGCTTTAACTATGATTCCACATTGACTTATAAATCAGTTCATCTCCATTGCATCAGCTCTGGAGACGAAGCTTGGTATTGGCAACTATTGAAAAAAAAAAAACCTGCTTAGTTTCGAGGATGCAGACAAAAAAACTAATTAAATTCCTCCTTTATTTGAGTAATCCATCATCCTCTGCATGAAGTGAGTGAAAACACCAACTTTGCTTTGAATAACGGCATCACACTCTTGGGTAACGTACTCTCCAATACATACATACAGTACACCATCATATACCCAAGCATGACATTACCTAGACAACTCACATTAATAGCAAAACTAGGGAATACTTGAGTCTTGTACTACTTGTTAGTGAGAGAATTAACTTCTGAAAGAAATACAAGATGACTAGGGCTGAAACTGTAGGAGGGGAGAAAAAGCAGGGAAGCTAGAAATGAGACAGAATGGGGACTTGCTCTTGACAGGATGAAGGAACGGAATATTCAAGAGTTCACAGTGCTCTCGGGCTCAAAGGAGAAGAAATGTGATAAGGAAGGCATGGAAGAGGAGCGAAAAATTACACGAAACCAAGACAGTGATGGTGGAAAGCCGTGCACCTTGAAAGCAACCCAGAATATATGGGGGATGCAAAGAGAGGAGCAGAAACAGATACAGGTAGAGCAAGGTGGAAGTCATAATGTGACAGATCAGGTGAGAAGATGAACAAGAACTTATGCCTGACACTGTACACATACACTGTGTGTAGAAATGTTGAGTAAACACACAGTGCTTTTCCTACTAATCCTGCGTTGTGGGATGCATTTTGTGAAGCACGTCGATGCTAAATGACACTTCCAATACAACACCCAAAAAGTCCAGATGCTGCACAGTGTCTGGTTTCAGTTAGTGTTCTGTGCTTGATTACATGTACTATCATACACAATGAATGGGAATGTGCCTTTTTCACTTAGAAAATAACATGGCACCCCAGGAGACGGTAGTAAGGAAGTACTTTCTAACTGTGGAAGCTTTCATAAAACAAAATAACCTTTTATTTGCTTGCTTCCCAGTCACAACTCGTCAGCTTGCATGTTATACACTGGAAATACATCACGTTTGATGAAATTGATGATATCTCTAACCAAATGATTGTGCCAGGTACATCAGGATGGTTCAGACGATTCATTAGTGAATCACCTACTCTAGAACTTGAGGTGGATTTGGGGTTAGTTTTCTTATTTCTGTAAACTAAAAAGGCATTATATATTTTTAACCCTACTAGGCTTATTGCAATCTTCATCCAATCATGTGCATGGTGTATCTGAAGTTCAAATGTATTTCCCTGCAGTCTTCAAACAGTAAGCTTGTAAATATTGTGCTAAAACAATGGTTAACTTATCCAACTTGCTGTCTAAGTGATTGGTACTTCACATTATAAGTGCTTTCACTATAGACCTTTCCTGATAAATGAGGTTTTCTTTTTGGCCACTGCAGCATCCATTTGACTGATTACTATCTTAGGGCATTTCTAGGCACTTAGCTTAATTTCTAAGGCAAAAACAAGTCACGTTCAGCAGAAACAAGTTTATAATTTAGGACAGAATATACAGTGTATATAACACATCTGGGTAATTTTTATCTGGCACCATTAGTCACACTGCAGGAAACTTACCCCCAAAAGTTAAACACAAAGGGTAACAGCAGGTCAAAGACAGATAATTAACTTATTATGAAAGAATAAAGCAACTACACGGCCAAGTAGAGCGATTATTGTGAGTGAGTGTGTGTGAGAGAGAGTGTGTTTTAGATGGAATATGCCATCTAAAGTAATGATTTATAGAGCAAAGGTTGATCTGACTGCTGTTGGATGACTTGTAATACACTGAGGTCCTATTCTGAAGGGAGAACCGCTGAGCACAGAGCATGCTGTTCAGGTGATAGATGACATTAAGGAAACGACCACATAGGCTTTACAGCCTAGGCAGTTGGTTGGGCAAGTGGGTGAGCGGACATGACAAATTAAGATCAAACACCTCTAGAATATGTAATGAGGGATCTGTATGATAGGGGGCGAAGCATCCCTGGCACTTTGGAGGAGCAGCTGGCAAAGTTTGAGCATCTTAATTTTAAGCTGGGAGCAATGAATGCTATTTGGGAGTCGTCTGCAATAGGTGTATAGTTTAGCAGCTAGATTTAGTTTTTCTCTCAGTATTCAGATGAAAATCTGAAAATACATGCATGTTCAACATATATCTGGGTACTGGGTAAACCTCAGTTTTAAACATTATCCTTACTATAAAGTCTTACTGTGACATGCTTCATTCTAGTCGCGGGAGCATCCTGTAATACGGTGGCATCAGGGGAGTCATTAAAACATTGGAAAATCTTGGACAAATACCTGCAATCCTTGCTGATGAGATCACATCCAGAGTTGTGTGAGGGTGGCATTCGTTCTGGGCTCAGAGGTCTGGATTCATTGCTCTCATCAAGTGTCAGTAGTGCATTTTCTCTAGACTCCTCTACTCGTAGTTCTCCTTCTCCGTCACCAGGGGGGCTGCCACTTTCTGGTTTGTAGGTGAATATGATAGTTGGCTTCTGGGTGGGATCCTCTGGCTTAGCCTCGGTGAACCAGTGATGCTGTTGGACTGGTGGTGGTGGAAGCATGTGAATAACTGTTCCATCAAGCCCAACCAGCTTGCCTTTGTCCTTCTCTCTCTCCACTCTCTCTCTCTGTTCATCCTCGTCTTTCCGCCTACGGAAAAAGCTCTTAAAGGAGATCCAGCGTTTGGGTTTGGAGCTTTCTGTTGAAATACGTCTCCCATCTCCGCCTGGACTTGCTTCACTTTCACTAGGTCGTACTGGAGAACTGGAGGCAGAGCTCTTGGTCCAGTTGCCAAAATGTCTCTGCAGGATGTTAGAAGCATGGTAAGGAGAAGATGTAGATCTAGGAGGGGGGAAGGGGGCATTGGGCTCTGACCGGGGGCTAGAGAGTGGGACAGCAGCAGAGGCACTCTGGGATTTAGATAAAACTTTGGAGGGCGTGTCTTTCTTTGGTTTGGAAAGACAGCCATCAGTTGTGGAAAAGAGAGACTTGGGTCGGGTGAGGGTCTCCTTCATGGCATCAGGTGGGAGGGCATACAAATCTTCAGAACTAAGGTTACTGGCTTGCACTGAGGGCGACTCTGGAGGAGACTGGGGAGGATGGATGGAGGCCACAATCTGTAAAAGCACCGCACTGGCCTCCTCCCTATGGCTTACCACTGTCCCAGAGGACAAAGCCATTTCTGTATTATCATCTTTACTGCAAGTAGGGTCTCCACTTGTCTTGCAAGTGTGTGTAACAGCATTAGCAGTAGAGCTGGTTTTAGGTAGGTTGGCAGTAATGGCAAGACTTGCAGGGGAATTTTGTGATGTAGTGGGCGAGAGGGCCCCAACTGTGGAGCTCATCACAGTGCTTGAGTCTGTAGTGGTTCTAAGCTGTAAATGTGGTGTTTTTGACACTCCCTCAGGTGGAGATTTTGTCTCTTCAAAAGAGGCTCTCTCTGATGTACCTCTACCAGAGATAGTTTTCTCTGTTGAGGAGGACTGGACACTCTCAGAGGATCCAATCTCTTCATAAGTATGGCTGCCTACCCTACTACCTACCCCTTTTGGCTGTGTGATTTCCCCACTGAGTCCCAAAAAGCTCTTGTACACAGCTAGGTTGTCATATGCACTTGGATTAATAACAATAGGTACCTTAACAGCATTCTTGGAGCTGCGGGCATAGGCTGGTTCATCTCGAATAATAATGGGAAAAGGAGGCATGCCTGCATTATTGAAACTATTAAACTTTATCTCTGAGAAGTTGGAGGATTTCACAGGGACAGTTCGGGAGGAAGATAGCCCAGCAATGGGTGAAGTTGGAGCTGACTTGTGGCTGCAGTGTTGAGTAGGGATGGAGGGGCCAGGATTACTCCTAACCCCTAGATCCACTTTAGGTATCTTTTGGCGAGGACTTGTGCTTGATGTCCACACTTCTTGGTAGCGTATGTTCCCTGATTTCTTCCGGGAGTTACCCGACAGACCCACAGATGTGGGTGATGTTGGCATCAGAGGAGAAGAAGGAGAAAGAAGGGAGGTTGGAGACAGGGGCTGACCTAAAGGAGTGCTAGCCAATGATGTAGGGCTGGAAGGCATTGATATTTTTTTGGGTTTTGGAGTAGAGTCTGAAGTCTGTTCTTCTTTGTTGGCCATGGATGCTGACACGTCCACTACAGTGTAAGGCTTGCAGATTAGTGATTTTTCCAAATTCACTATACGGTATGGTTTAGCCTGTTCCTCTGTGGGACTGAAACTAATAGTGACTGGTTGACCTGGAAGGGCCTGGGGCATTGGCGTGCCTTCTCTGCCATCCTGATCTTCTAATCTAATGGCCAGGACAGCCTTGTGCGTTTCAGTCACCTTGAGTGGACTCAGTGCTCTGTGGACGGGCTCCTTTTTCGGTGGAGAAGTGCAGGGGACAAATGCCTTAGAAGATGTGGGAGAATGCAAGCCATTTCGAAGACCACAGGGGGCACTGCTCCCACTGCTGGAAATTGTTCGAGAATCTTCTGGTAGTGATGACGATGATTCTGGAGAAGTGGTACACTCTGAATTTGATAGGAAACCACTTCCTTGCATGTCATGGGTCCCATAGGGAAGAAGAGCTCCATTGGAATCCATGGATGGATATCCATTCAAGATCTCATCATAGCTATCATCATAGTCCACTGCACAAATCCGCTGAAGCGAGCGGTTGCGAAGTGGCACAGTATTCCACTTTTTCCCTGCAGCAAAGGGCACCGGAGACAATGTGGCGGCGCGGAAAACTGAAAATCTTGGTTGGCCTCGCATACGGATCTCCATGGCAAGTAACTCTTCATCACTTTCATCCCAGCTCTCATGTTCATCATCTTCCCTTTCAGTCTCTTCATCTTCATCTTCCTCATCATCTTCACTGGAAAACTCTGGGTAGCAAAAGCGACCACCCTCTGTGCTGATGACTTCAGAGCTATCATTAAGGGATACCTGTTTTTGAGCAATGCCACCACCAACACAGCTGCTGCTTCCCATGGCAAGACAGCTTGAGGCTGGAAGGCCTCTTTCTAACGACCGTTGGTATGAACTACTAATTCGTCCCCAAAACAAGTGCTTGGAACCGGAAAGGAGCGTGGAGCTAGGGCCAGGGCCTAACCCAGCAATTTCCTTTAGAACATCAGTCAGTCCACTGTTGTTGTTATTTCCACTAGGAGTCCTTGGGCTAAGTTGTCCATAACCTTCAATCTCCTCACTACCATCTTCTCCTTCATTGTTGTTGCTGGGCCCACCAGGCCTCTTGCGGTTCAGTCCATTGCGATTCCAGACCGTGAAGGCTGAAGTTTTACCTTGTTCTATCAAATTTGGTGGTCGTTGCAGGTTGCCATCTGAATCCAGTCCTGCAGAGGAGCAGGGCAGCATCATAGTGGGCTTAACAGCAATTGTTGGCTTCTTAGCCACCGGTGGACGTAAGTGTCCTGAGCGGGCAGACCCACTGCCAGCCCTCTGGGAGTTGATGGTAAGGTTAGTATTGGCTCTGGCCCCAGCAGGGGGTGGATTCTGTTGCTGAATTGTAGGTGGCCTCTGTTCAGAAGGAGGCTTCCTTCCAGTACTCTGAGACAGACAGTGCAGACTCTTAGGTTTAAAGCAGTTCTTGCACTCGCCTGGTTTCCACACGTGCTCGGTGAAGGTGCTGCAGGCGGACATAGCTGCTGGTCCAGTGAGTCAGCCTGCTGGGTCAATGGACAGGAAACCCCTCCATGAAGCTACAGACGACAGGAACTGACTGTAGTACAACAATGATGGATACTATCCAAGCTTCAAATGTGGGGGATGCTGGACCTGAAAAATAGGACAAGAGAGAAAGGCATACATTAAAAATTACTCAAATTAAAATAACTAAATAATTTCATTCAAAACATTTATTTGATTTATTTGCCACAAATATATCACGTAAACAAACTGCATAGAGTAGTTAGAAACTTAGTTTTTGCAAAGTTATATCAATGCAGGACCAAAATACTGACCCAAACAAGGAAAATTGGATCCCATTATACAATAAATACACTTATCACATAGCTGAACTGAAAAAAAGGATGTATTGGGGCTGAAAGAGAGAAACAGGAAAATAAGCTGTGTGAGAGAGGGACTGAATTAGGAAAGGTAGTGCTACATTGTCTCCATTAGGTGGCAAACTTTCTCTACTTAACAGCCAATCTATCCTACGGAGCAGTCATCTGTCTCCTCCTAACCCTCAACTGGATCTGTAAGACTTGAAAAAGCAGAGGAGCAGAAGTGAAGAGGATTAAGGGAGCTTATTTCTGAAATGCTGTCTTACGTTGTTGTTGGCTATTTCAGCCAGGCTTAGGTGAGATAAAGGTACTGATACTACTCATTGAATCAAAACCTCAATGTCCTAAATCCTATGAACTAGATCAGTTACGTGCTTCAGATGAGTTCACATGCACTGAAGTCTGAAACATGTTATGGTGAAAGAGTTTTTAAGTGTACAGCAAAGTGTTTACCAGTAACACATTTCTTTTTGTAGACAACAAACTGTAAACAAATTTAACAACAAGTGGGAGAAGAATTTGTAGGGGAAGCTTTCATACTGGATGAACAATGTAGGACATGTAGCTCTTCATTCCTATACTGCACAGTCACCACAATTGGAGTACAATTTAGCAAGACAATCATCCTAAGCATACAGACAATGCAATGTTTGTTTTTTAGGCCAGACAGTGGATTGTCCTTAACTGTCAGTCAGCTGGCTTTTCATTTGTTAAACACCAGATTGAAGGAAAAAAAGACATCGAAACCAGGACTCCAGATATTGATGGCAAATCATTTGTAACCAAATATGATGACTGAATTCAGTTTGTCCAATATATGTCTACAGTGTCTACACTCGTTGGACTCATACTCACCTCTACATTGGATGTGAATGTTAACAACCTTGAAACTGAAAGTTTGCACAATTCAGTTTACAATTCAGTCTTATAAGATAACAAAGACTGACATTTTAAAACTTGGGCACAAGCATGGTCTCAGGTTATCGGCGCCAGCCCATTCATATCAGACACATCCTGTTTTCTTAACCCACCAGGTCACACTTTGTCACATCAGGAAACCACATCCTTTTGTTTTTTAATCAAACAGTGCAAAAGTACACCCGTTTAGGACCAGAACACTTTGGATTCAATTTCTAAGTGCAACAGTTATTTGCTGTTCAATGACATTAATGTCAATTCCATGGATAATAAGTGGCATGTTGCTCAAATAACCAATTTAGATCCACCTGTTACATGAAAACCTTTTTAGAAATGTTTTAAAGATTATCTTTTGTTTTTTATTTGCCTTTCTTACAGATATGACAAATAGACTGGAAAGGGGGGAGAAACTCGGTGTCGGTACATACTGTAGGTCGCCTGTTCTACCAGGCGAGCTTACTAGACCCTACACGGACAGCATTATATTTGATAGAGAAAAAACACAACAATAAACATAAAACACTGAAAACCTCGGGAGTGGATGAGAAGAACTTGAGGTCCGAATTAAATGGCACACAAAAAACACCCAAATAACAAAAGCTATTAAACTTTACAGCAGGAGACTTCAATGTTTTTCAGGCCAAGGACCCCCAAACTGGTGTAGCGTGGAGTAGGGACCCCCAACTTAACTTATCTTAATTTTTTATTCAAGTGTAAGTCATGAAGCCCAATCAAAACATTAAGTGATGTAAAAATGCACGGCTGACATTCTGACATCTAAATTGTGAAGCTACAAGGTTTACAGATTAAAGATTGTTTTTATTTGATGGTTAATTGATCCTGTTGTACCAACCAACATAAGTAAAACAACACAGAGTTCATCCTTAAAGAAAGGAACAGTAAAGATGTTGCAGGTCTGCATCCGCTGTGTATTACGCTCCTGGCTGCCATCAGGAACCTGCTTTTCTTCCATCGAGACCTATCAACAGTTAAGAGCTCTTTTTCTCTTAGCCAGCAAAATCCTGATTAAGTGATATTTGCTAAAGCAATATTCTATCTATTGGCTGGGGTGAGATAGCTAATTCAGCTCTGTTTGCCATGTAAAAGCTGCCAAAGGACTATTATACAGTACATGAACACAAAATTGAATACGGTGTGCTCCTGAGGAGATAATCAATACACATAGTGCAGTGTGAGGACCTCTTAGATATTGTTTGACTTTGGACAATGATAAATCAAAAATAAACAAATAATGGCCACACAAACAAAGCACTCTATTTCCTGAAGAGTGCAACGTAGAATAAATGAAAGATGGGTTCAATATGCTTATAAACACCGACCCTCCATCTCTTCACACAGAGTGTGTGATGACTCTGTCCTTTTATGGGTGACCCAAACCTTCATTTCATCAAATAGCGAGCGCTATGATTCACTGCGGGGCTGGTACGGACAGGGGCGGGTGAATCTGTCCACTCATTTATCTAACAAGGTCATAAGTGTCAGATCCTGTGCGGAAGGATGTCACCATGACAACACGGTGGGCCTGCGCACGGCAAAGACACAATAAAGCAGGAACTCTTGAATCAAACTTTGCTGACCGAGCTGTGGCCTCGTCCTCACAGGAAACACAGACTGTACAGACACATAATATTATTCAAAACCTGCAGATGTGACACGTAAGCACTGGATATTTCTGTGGCAGACCTTCGAAACGTCACGGGACAATCAAAAGTACAGCTCGTGAAAAAGGAATTACTGAGTCCGATGTGTCTTTCTCTATAAATACGCCGCTCGCGAGATGGAACAAAAGCACTATTTTAGTTATTCCGGACTGATTTTCTCAACTCCATGAACCTGTCCTCCTTGACACACAACAGGACAACGAGTAGGACTCTGTTGTGCACAGCTGTAATGCAGCTGTTGCACACATATTTTATCATGAGCGAGAAAAGGACAGCAGGGGAAGGCATAAAACAAGTGGTATTAACATGGATATTTCAATCATTTTTTGCACATTGAGAAAAAGCTGCATTGCTTTTATGAGATCTAGAGCAGATAGACTTTCTTTTGTAACTACATTATTTCTTCCCTGACAGACAGCGGAGGAGGGAGGGAGGGGAGGGGAGGGGGGGGGGGGGGGGAGGGGGGGCGGGATTAGAGGGAACAGTTTTCTTTTGAAATCAAGATAAAACCTCCTTATTGCTTTTTCTTTCTTCAAAGCAGCGAGATGGAATTATGAAAAGCGGCTCGCAGGCTGCATTCTAATAAGATGATTCAGTTTTTCATGCCTTTGTGTTTCTGATCACGAGTCTGAGAATCAAGAAATATCCAATATGTGTCACATACACTTTTCCACAAACAGAAAAACCCCCAGTGGTGGATGTGACAGCATATTTGACTTTTCCCTCAGCCACCATTTCAATTCTGTTGTCAGCCCCCTCCACAGCGGGGGCTGATATGACACTCCTACTACCAACCAGAAAAATGCACTTATCTTTTAGTTTCTCATTAAGCCCAAAGGCAAATAGCAGTGCCATGTTTGTTGCAGACAAGACCCCACAACGTGTAATCTGGAATGACAGTTGTGCCTTGGGGACACCAACAATCCCATCTGCCCAGCAATCCTTTCCTAAATCATGCAGTCCAGTATTTTTAGTTCACAAAGCTCACAGTACGGGGCACATCATTAAAATATGATAACTCCAGACGCCGTGCGGAACGAGCGGGGGGAACGTCTCCGAAGAAATCTCTCGTGCTTATGTAATCGTCTTTGTTTGAACATGAAAAGGATTTTATCTGTGGTTATACTCATTGCAATCTAAGTGTTCCTACTCGTGGCGATCAGCCAAATAATGGACTGCTATTTTTGTGTTCCTTTCATTATGTAACATATATTACACAACACAGTAAAAATGGGATGATTTACACAAAACCCTCCAGGGCACATTTTCAATATTACAGAAGGGATGATGTTGCATTATCATAAAGATACACAATCCAACACACACACACACACACACACACACTCACACAATATTACAGAGGTGGGATTGTTCTATAATATTGACAGTGTGTTATTGATCCGGTCTTCGCGTGTGTCCAGACTGGGACACGGCTACATATTTGATTTGAGAGATATGATGCGGCACTAAGATGCAGGCGATTATTGGAAAACAGCGTGCAGCTAGGATGTCTGCCTGTTCCTTTCCCCGAGCCTTTTCTCAATTCACTGCAACGTACTCCGTGAAATGTGTTAAATGAAGAGTTACAGCTAAACACCTCTAATAATCATCAACATTTATTTTGCATATCATTTTAGAGAAAAACATTCAGGCTGTAATTTGTCTACAGTGGTAAAAACATTCCTATTGAGGCCTCCTTAGTTATTCTTAGTTAGTCTTGTTTTTGTTTATCACTGGCGTGCTTGTCATGCATATTTGATGAGGCCAGGGCATTAAGGTGTTGATCATTTAAACACTTCCCCTTATGTATAAAGATTGACGACTGTCTGAGTTAAAGGAACGCCGGCTCTCCATCAAATATAAATGTATTCTGTAAAATGAGATTTATTTGTGCTCAGAAAGATGAAAAGTACACAATCAACAGTAAAGCACAGACGTCTATATGCTAAATGTGCAATATGAGATTCCCATACATTACATGTGCTCGGAGCAATGAGTTGTGGCAAGATTTGTTTTTATTGCACATTCCTAAAACTCCACAACAAAGTACGTGGAATTTAATCTGGCATCTTGAAGTTGGAGTGTGTGGATCAGCGTGTGTGTGTGTGCGTGTGCGTGTGTGTGGGAACAAGCCAATCACAAGAAGAGCTAAAGGCCTGGTTCATTTGTTCACTCAGGAAAACGTATTTTGTTTTGTAAATGTTCAACTACTTGTGTCAGGATACTGTTCTCTTCTCTGCAGATTACACTGTCTGAAACCATCTGGCACCGCACATCATAGCCCCCCCCCGTTCATATGATCCTAATCTGTCTGTTGGGAACCAGAAGATTACATTTCCTTCCAGTTCCAATGAAGATCAGAGACACACAAGTTTTAGGTTTTAGGAAGAATGAAATGTGTGTTCCATTTAAATTCTTACTCATTAAATCAGAATTTTAAGATCTAAATCTAAATCTCACTTGACAAATTAAATGAATAGATAAGGAAAACCTAATTAAGGGGCACTTACTTCATCCAAAAATTGAGGAATTGGTCGGGAAACTTTCAGGGGACTTTGGTCCTCTATTGCCAGTGGTGACGACCAGATGTGTACAATTTGAGGAGAACAGCATGAAGAGCCTGCAAAAACCCAACATGTATGTTCCAAATCTGAAATCCTCTGCACAGCAGTATAATGCAGTCTATTGCAGGTTATAGCAATAGATACAGTAAGACAAAAAAAAAAAAAAAAAACACATGCAGCTGAGCCTGTGGTATGCGGCACGCCCCCTTTTTATTTGGCTAGCTGTAATGTGACATGGCTTTGCTTTGAGAGGGATTTTATTCCCTGCGGTGTGTCAACAGGTCACCTGCAGCATGAGTGAGAAGAGCAATAATTAGGTTTTAACATTCAGCACACATGCACAGTGCAGCTCTCAATACAAGGACCCCACAGGGAATTGAGATCTTGTATAGAAGCGTGTATGTGTTTGGATTTTCTAGTTGCATTTTCTCGTCTGCGATTATTCCTTTTAGAAGCATTTCAATGAACTGCGATGCATTTTGGAGAATAACATGCGCCTGTGTGTGTGTTTGATCTGAAAAGCGATGAACAACACTCAGATGTGTCTGGGTGTAACTGCTGACAAGAAGAACACATTGGCATGCACACAAACACTTCTTTCTGAAGCAAGTAGCTGTAAAGGTTGAAAGGTCAGGTTACAGATGCCTCACTGCAGAGGCTGCACTCATTATCCCCATTGTTAGCCTCAACTGCCCCCCCCCCCCCCCCCCCCCCAGTTTGTCTCTCTGTCTCCTTCTCTCCTCTCATGCCCAAATATTTCTCTCCATTTAATAAGGCTATTCCTATTCTATTCTTTCAAAGTTTTTCTTTGTTGTCCGTCTTTCCCCCTCTGGCTCAGAATGTCCCACTCTCTTCTCTCTCTCCGTCTCCTTGCTCCTACCCACTCACTTTTTGTTTTTATTCAGGCTGTTTCTCTCTTCAGGCTTTTTCTCGCTTTCGCCCTCTCTCCACTCAGATATGTAGATATGCTGCTCTTCTGTCCGTCTTTCACACGGCAAACTTAAATATTGTGAAAACTCAAAACAAGCTCTGGCTCGGTAACGTCACATCCATTTCCTGATGTGTAACCTTTGTATGCGATTCCATCACCTATGTTCACTGGCAGGCAGTGATGTAATTGTAAGGATCGTGTGCACCTCAACAGCTACATCTCAAGAATTTCCCATTTTGGGAACAACACGCATACCAGCGTGGTAATTAGCAGACTTTTCTCTTGTAATTGAGATTTGCATATAATAAGAAATGTATACTTGTGATTGAATTATAACTGATGATTGTTTTCACTCCTGATTAATCTGCCTGTTTCTTTCTTCATCAATCAATTGCTTGTTTTGTAGATAAAATGTCAGGAAACAAAATGCCCATTATATCCCAGTTTTATGTGGCCAACAGTTCAAACATTAAATTAAATTTATATGACAAAAAAAAAAAAGATACTTAAAATCATATTTAAAAAATGCATTCATCAATTATCAAAATAGTTTCAGATTAATTTTCTGTCCAGTATTACTCTGTTATGAAAACAACTTCAACTGGTTATGTCATTGCTTTGTCCACTAGTCATCTGTGTTTTCAGTGGAATTGAGCTTTTCCCAGCTATGCTGCAAGATATTTTGATTTGTGGGTACAGGCCGCAGGAAAGTATAAAGACATATCACAGCTGCACACACGCACACACACACAAGTGCACGCACACATCATTTTCAACAGTCAATCCCATATTCCATGCCGAAAATCCAGTGGTGCCACTTGTGGCTTTCTCTCAATGACCAACATCTGAAAACAACAAACCCGTCACACAGACGACAAACATCACACAAACCAACAAAGCTTTGACTCATTAAAAACAAAGACTGTCAAATGTGTTTGAGAGTTCCAGAGCCGGTCTCTGTTGATTTTCCTGCACATGCTGGCGCAGAGTTAGACGTTCAGACGAGATGCAGTGTTGCTCCCTCGATCTGTGACCATCTGCTCCTGATTTGATAGCAGCAAACACTGCCTGGTTCAGTACCAGGCGAGATATCACACACCACCTGCTGCTTCGTGCCACCACCACCGAGACACAAGGCCCACGGGACTGCTCAGTGAGACCCAGACTTGGACTAGCCTCGGATAAGAATAACTTCTGAGGAGCGAGTGGTGGGATATAACTTTATTTACTGAGAGTTTACCCTGGCAAGACTTATGCACGAAACATTTCCCTCTGTGTGACGTAAAATGAAGAAAGAATGAATCGCACACACCTGAGGCCTCCCTCATCACTGCCCCCAGCAGTTATAGCTCACTGAACTGACACGCCGGAGAACTACTCACTACACACTCACTGTGCGATAAGAGAGATAAAGCATGTGGGACCGTGAGGATGTCACTGTACGTTTAGCAAACCGGTACATTTCAGCCAGAGAAGAGTGCCACCCCAACCTCATCTCCACCCACCTTTCCACCTGGTTAGATTGATGTCGACTCAGGCAGGCCGGTGTCTGGCTGATTGAGAGAAGGGGAATCGATAACGGTGACTCGAGGTGTGCGTCAGTGGTGGGAACATGTGACTGTCGGAGGCAGCGTGAGCTTGTGAGTATGCGAGACAGTAAGAACGTTTCAACTTAAAACAGCCGTTTTAGCTCGAGCACGCCCACTTTGCAAATCAAAAGACGCATTAAAACCTGTGGAATTGCTACAAATCTTAGTCACATGAGCTCAAGTCCTCCATCTCTCCACACTGCTGACAAGTGACTTTTGTATTTAGATGTAATATGAGGCGCTGATACATACAGTGCCAGTGGATGGATGGGGGTTAGACTCTGAGGGTAGACGACAAAAAAGAAAACAGTGACCCCTCAGATGACTGAGAGCAATTGAGATCATTGAGAGATTGAGCATCAAACGGCACAGAAATACATTTCACGTTAAGATTTCAAATCAGGTTCTACCACACTCACTTCTCCACAGAGAGGCAATGTTTTTCCCCTGAGAAAAGTCAGTAGGCTGAGGACAGAAGCTAATTTCCCACCCAGAGCACGTTCATAGAGAGGCAGTGGGAGCTCGCTGAGACTGGAACATAATAGTGGAATAACTGAGGCTGAAAGCTGGAGCCATGAGGAGATGGGATATGGGATTTTCTGCCGCTTTGTGGCAGAGGGTTTGAATGATAAGACAGCCGTGGCAGTGGGATAGACAAGAGCAGAGTAGATTTGAAATAGGAGGGGGGGGGGGGGAACTGCAGAGAGAGAGAGAGAGAGGGAGAGAGAGAGAGAGAGAAGTTATTTAAAGAAGCATCCACCATTATTTATTCGTACAGTGTTATCAAACAAATATCAAAAGCTTTTAAGATGTTTTTTTAGGATATAAGCAAAATAGGACAAGAACCACACGTACTGCATTGCTGGAATGGTACGTGTGCTATCTATGCTAACCTGTTTTGCAATGATCATAAGCTAACATTAGTATGAATAGTCAAACCTGAGTGTAAATCGTGGTACTTCTTCTGAACCAGGAGATGTTTGATAACCGTGTCGCGGTTGCACGTTGCAGTTTGCATCCATGTCTGTCCAACATGTCATCTCTTCATAATTGTATCCTATTAGACATTTGTGTGAAATGTAATAATACGTGTATGAATTCTTGACTTATGGCCAAAAACATGTTTGGTGAGGTCACAGTGACCTTGACCTTTGACTGCTAAATTCTTATCAGTTCACCCTTGGAGTACATTTGGGACACATTTGAAGAAATGTCCTCAAGGCATCCCGGAGATATTGCGTTCACAAAAAAAGTAATGCCTCTGGCCTCGGAGGTCGCCGGCGTGGAGACATAACAACGTTAATTAAAAAGTGGAAGCTACCTCCTCTGCCAACTGCAAATTGGCCCGAGGTTGGTGGCTCCGTCCCCAGTGACCTTGAGCCAGACAATGAACCCCAAATGGCTCTCAATGTGTGTTTGAGAGGGGGAAACAACACGAGTCGCTTTAGGGAAAAGTAATATAATGTAATGTCATAAAACAAAACATTTGACTGTGGTTGTACAATAGCCAATACTGAATTCATGATAGTGATATGTTAACAACATGTGATAGTTTAAACAAATGTGATATGTTTTATATACACAGCATATGTTCCTTGTGATGGAAACACCTGTTTCTGAATGACCTGAAACGTATCTTTGGCATTTCTGTATGACAATTTGTTGTCACTCGTTGTCTGACATATACACAAATCCATATTCACATACTGTATCAATGCCCCCTCCCCCTTACCTTATTCTGTCTATTTATAAATAATTTCACCTGGTCATTGAAGGGGATCCTATAAACATCAGGTACAAGTATAAGCTGAGATCATCAGTTCAGCACCTTGGTGAAGGGCACTCTGACAGCAGCAAATGAAGTGCAGACTGCACTTATTGCCTTCTCTGCTCAGATTTTCTCCACTCACCCTGGGATTTAAAGTGATGACCTTCAAACATCTCCCCAAGCTATTCAAGCTTTGCTACCTCAAAGTGAAGGTAGCGGTGCAATTGACTAATCTCTTCACTTAGTCATGGGTGCTGAATGACATTACCTACCGTATGCGACTATGACAGGTTCGGAAAAATGGCTCCTGAGCCATGTTTGCATGCGTGTACGAGTTTGCATGTGCACACGAGTGCTGGCAAATGCAGAGCAGCTTTTGGTTGCGGCAGCGAAGCCACAAGAGGTCACACAGATGACTTGTTCCACATCATTCCCAATTTCTACCAAATTTCAGTTTCTCTCCAAAGACGGAGTCTGCCAAAGTGATTCCAGTGTACATCACACCAGGTTCAAAAAGCTTTTCCGCAAGTATGACTCTCATTAGCTGCTCAATTTAACTTCCGTTTTGAGTCAAATTAACTATTCAGCTGGCATAAAAAGTGTTCTCTCGTTTACGAGTACAGTGTTCATTGAACTGAAAAAACAGTCTCTTCTAAATGAAAGTAAAAAGTCAGTTTTCTGTATTGAGAAAGACGGACGTAGAATTGCACGCGAGTATTATTCTAGCCCGTAACATGAAGATAGGGGAAATGAGCCGACCCAGAGCGAGGCTTGAATGGGAAATAAAAATCCTTCTGTTTGTATCTCTCTTTTGAGTGTTTCAAGTCAGCTATAAAGTCCACTTAATACTGAACCTCTTTTGGCTGTAATAGCCGCGATAAACACTTGTTGTACAAATATCAGCCTGTAGCTCATATTAAAAGGAGTAGCTCCAGGGTGGCATCCACAATTAAAGTCATCTGGGCTCGTTTGTATCCTTATATAAGAGCGACGCCCGTGTTCACAAGTATTGATTGAACCTAGACTAGTGGAATAAAAGATGAATCCTCACTCGGGATGTAACGGTCATGGCTCGGTTGGTATCCTGGTTTAGGGGTCATGGTTCAGTGCAGTGTGCAAACAATAAATGCACAAATCTATTTTTGAAAAGACAGTTGTGCAAGTGGCCCGAGACGGACACATTCCTCTTCATGAGGTAGCATTTTGTCCACTGGCAACTTTGGTAAACTATTTTCAATAGAAACAATAAGGAGCATTGTAACTGGTCACAACAGGCTATACAACTGAAAAGCATCTCTTACACTGAAAATACAAAAATAAATAGAATAATAAAATGCATTAGAAAGAGTGTTACAATTAGTTCCACCTTGGCTACATGCCAACTAAAGGCTTCTTGAAAGCAGCAGGGAGAAGGAGTTGGGCACAGGTGATTGGCACATCTGCCGACGAACATGCTGGAGTGTTTCCGGTCACATCTACAACGGTGGAGCAATGCCAACACACTGTCCTTGTCTTCTTGTCTTAATCACATCTCTCTCTATGTTGCTAACGGCGTACAGCTAAAATAATTCCGGGCGGATATTGCGCTTGTGAAATTTGCCGAGGCATCAATCTGCATACGGTGTATTCTGCATGGGGCTGTGTGCACTGAACCATGAGCCCTGTGCCGTGACAGTTTGGCACGGATAAACAAAACGTTACAGCCTTCATTCTCACAGTGAATCCCGGTAATAAAGATATAAATTCCATAGAACAGGCCAACCATCATAAGCAGCCAGTTTACACTTACATTATTTATTAGCTAAGTGATTCATGTCACTAATTTGGTTAGATACAGTGTAAATCATACCATTAAAGTTTTATTGATCTGCCGATAGAAAAATATTCTGGAAGAAAACATTCACAACTCAGACACAGCTACGCAAAACAAAGCTCCATCTACAGACTTCGCTATGAGAGTTATGTACCAACAAATGAGTCGTGAGTCGTGAGAGAAACGGTGTGTAATGTACAGAATTTCCCCTGAGAGTTAGTTTCACAATCCAAACAAGTCAGTGAGCTGACAACACACAGACCACCAAGGAAGCCAGAGGAGGGAAAGGAGGCGAGGAGACGAGGAGGCACAGGGGACTCAGTTCGTCCCACACAGCGAATACTACAAGAAAAGTCAACGTCTTATGAGCCAATTTCTGAATTTATGTACCAAGTAATGATGAGGTAACAATCTCACCAAAGTTAACTACACATGGTGGATAGAAATATCCAGAAGAAAAATCTATATTTTGTATTAGAAGCATTTATGCTTATATTATGGTATAACTATGGTAAATGAGCATTATGTTGTAGCAAACGGTACATGTGCACTGCACACTGTGCGTATTGGCAATACGAAAAGATTGATACCACGCAATGATACATAAGATGGACTTAAAAATCCTTGAGAAATGGTTTTCATTGTGGATTGGCCTTCACAGTGTTCCTGCTGCGTCAAGGGCTCCAATCATATTAGTAAAACAAAAGACGGACTGAGTGTAATGGACTGAATCCACTGTGATATACTAAGTGCTCAGACCGCCGGCTCTGTGCATTTGTCTGTGTCTGTGTGTATGAATTAAGGGTATACGGTTGTGTGTCTTTGTTTTTTCATACGTGTGTTGCTGTTTGCAAAGCCTTTAGGAAATGACACAGACGGTGTGTAATAATGTAATAAGTACATTCCTTGGGAGTAGTGAGAGATTACAGATCGTCGTCAGTCACATGAATGCCTCTCGAGTTCTAGGTGTTCCACAATATCAACAGGGAACGCAAGTGTGATGCTAACAGCCGATGAGCTACAGCCGCTGATGTACTTTCTTTCCTCTCATGAAAACTCTATTGTCCATTGTATGTTTAAAAGACAAGACTTGTCTGAGGTTTTAGCTGTTTTTGGGCTATATTCCTTAAACAGGTGAAAAGTATTTCTGCTAAAGATGTACTGTGTCTACTGCAGAAAGAATACTTGCAGTGTGTAATCAAAACTCCTCCTTTTTTTTCATTATTTGTATTTCCATTGCCAAATTAATCCATAAGGATATGAAGTGAGCGAATTCAGTTGCCAGCAATTTGAGCACATATTTTAACCGCAACATTTGCAAGGCCTGCTCTTCAGTCTTCCCAGAGTAAACAAAGTAAAAAAGATGAACTGTAGAAGCCCTTTCAGTAGTAGTGGTGACAGACAGCGATGAGTAATGGGACAGCCACACGGCCTCATTATAAACTCACCTCCCTTTGCTGATTCGCTGACGGGTTCGACTTGGAACAGCTAATGCAAAACCAGATGAAACTGTCAAAACAACGTCCTCACTGCAGTAGTAAAGTTCAGTCATTAGCTCTTGGCAGTTCCAACTGCCAGTCTTAGTTGTTAAACAATCCTACAAGATAGTAAGATGCAGTTTAGTTTCAAGCCAGAGGAAAGCTCATCTTCAACTCTTGATCTTTCTTGGATTAAAATCAAATTACCTTTTTTTTTTTTTTTTTACATTAGCTGTAAATATCCAGTTTCCAGCTGTATGAATATGTGTATCTGGAATGTGGGACGTCTTGTTTTGCTCCTCTATTTTTAACCTTTAAGCTAAGTGAATAAAAATAAATACATCTGTGAGAGAGAAGGCTGCCAGTGAGCACACTGTGTTGAGCCTAAACGCTCTACATGCCGTTTCTGAACATATTCCGTGCAAAGAAGATGCATGAAGATCGCAATATAATGTAATAGCTTTTCAATGACACTCTATGGGCAGACATGGCTCAAAGCACCAACTGGGTCTATTAGGGTAAGAAGGAGAAAGGCGGAGAAAGAGTCAGCAGCAGAAACTCAATGACAAAGAGTGAGTGAGGGAGAGAACAAACTAAAAGAGGGAGAGAAAAAAGAAACGCAACAACATTCCAGTGCAGTGTTTGGTATTGTGCAAGCGCTTGGAGAGTTGCTGCAGTTTGGCCTGGGAAAGAGCCAGTGCAGGTCTCTGGAGGGACCAACCGGCTGGCCTCCAGACAAACACCAGCAAAGTGGCAGAGCAGAAACAGCCAGATGTGTGGGAATGCATCACACAATCACACACACACACAGTGTATTTGTGCCGCCATAGCCATAAATATCTGCCATTTGGAAAATGTGATACTTACTCGAAGTGATATTAATTGGTAATATTAGAAACGTTGTTGGCTATCATAACACCTATGCTTAAAACATGTACTGAAATTAAACATCATTTTCTTTTTTCTGTCTTTTTTTTTTAAAGGGGGCATGATGTAGCATGAAGTTTAATAACACTTAGAAGTACAGATAAAGGACAAAGGAGGTTTGAGAAAAGCTGGTGTAAAAGTGGGGACTGGTTATGTAAATAAGAATTTATAATTTATGGTGCCCTGAAGATATACTGAACTGTAACAGTGTTCCAATATACTGCAGTACTGTAGCTCCACACTTTAAATAACTGTTGTTAACCTCACTTTTAGAGCAGAGCATCACTATAGACCTGCTTTGTTAAATGTGAATATTATCTATAAAGCCTATTTCAAGGGTCGAGTTAAGAGATATTTCTACCTGCCTGATTTGACATCCAAAAATCCTCAATTCATTATAAAATGATTGGATATGTGTGTACACTTGTACATTAAATAGATTCCATTGAACATAAGTACAAGGCTGCTACTCTTCTGCTTTCACACTTTATATACGTGCATAACTTCTACCTGATCACATCAATTCTGAACTGGAACAAAATGTTGCTTGTCCGCCACAGTGTCCACAAAGTCCTTGTCACTGGAGCAGGTAAAAATGTGCAACATGATATCACAGATTAGAGACTTGGCTCTGTACTTTCTAGCTTTCGCAAAGCTGAGTGGAGGAAAAACCTCTCAACTTTCAAGAGTCATGTGCATGTTATGGTAGATATTTTTCCTTAGAAATCCCGAGTGGTAACACAACTATAGAGAGCATAACAAAAGAATCCTTTAACATAAACCACAAAGAAAACAGTCAGCAGGAGGACGGTGGTAAAAACTGATTTTTATAACTCGCACGCAACACGAGGCTGTAAAGGCAGAAAAAGACATTTGAAACAAGTTCAGTCACTGCTGTGTTAATGTGCTAGTCATGGGAAAAGCGAGAAAAGCACACGTCTCATGTAAAGTAAAACACATACGAGCAGAAACATTCAAAACCTTGAGTCACTACACACGAGTGCAGCAGGTCTACATTACTACACAATCCGGCTGTGGGGCTAAAAATAACAAGCATGTCATTGTGAGATTTGTTTCTCTCTCTTACAGTTTTCTCCGTCTCTCACCCACACTGCCATACCAACACCCAAATACTCTTTCTCACACACACACACACACACACACACACACACATACACACACACACACACACACACACACACACACACACACACACACACGCTCACATGCTCACATGCTTCACGCTCTGGTTTAAAGCTGACACGGCGATTAGCTAGGGGCAGGTGGTGATGACTGTGGAGAGCTCATGGAGGTTTTCTCCCACCTGACTAACATCCTCCCTGCTGTCGTTCCCTATTTCCCCCCCGATAGAACAGAGACTTGTTTGGCACCAGGAAACATCAAACACATAGGGTACAGCATCGCAGAACTGAGAACTGATATTCCTGAGATGCCAGTGGGATGTGCAGAAAACGGCATTCATCTGGGATCACAGAAGGTTATTTTGGCTTCAGGACTGAAAAATCTCACTTACACACACACACACACACACACACACACACACACACACACACACACACTTGCCAAGACTGCTTGCACTAGTTGCATGTACGAGCACAGGCAGACTTTCAAGGCGAGGCAGACAGCACGTTTCCTCCCTGTCGACAAGTATACACTATATACTTATAGTGATACCTTTGCTGTATAAAAGCTTACCCTTCATTTTGTCAGATTCATTCTCAACCCATTTAGTCAATTCAAGATCTAGAGCGTGTAAGAAAGGAAGTCCGAGAGAAACTCTCAGGTCTGCTTAAAATAATGTAAACCTGTTACAGAATAAGAGTAACTTTGAAAACCAGGACAATAAGTGTACTTGATTAAAACGATCTTTTATTCGTTTAGCGGTGTTTAAAAACCAGGAACAGAGGCTGCACATTAGCTTTAGCTAGACATCCTGTATACAATGTATGTGTTGCACTGCTTCTCCCCACGTAACAACGTTTGAAATAAAGTTGTTGTTACATCAGTACCGACATAGCTTAACAAATGCCATTATTTCACAATATTAATAAAGACGGTAAGAAGGTATAAAGCGCTCGCATTCATTTAAAGATGTACCAGAAACAGTACATTCAACTATTCAGGCCTTAATTAGACTTTGTGGAGTGCATGCATGAGAAGCAGAATATATAGGCAGGATATATAGGAAGCTACAGAAGACAAAAACAGCCCCGAGACAAAACCCAAGCTGCTGGAGAAGCTCGTCCTACTTTCGTCAAAGAACAATCGCCTGCTGCGGTGCTCGACTCGAGGAGAAATGAAAAGCGGGGGAACAGATTTGATAACAGTTCCCAATTAACACAACTAAAAAATAAAAAAAAACAGTGTTTTTGTGAATGTGGAAATTGCTTTCATTTGAGACAATGTTAGGCTGACTGTAAAGGGAGACATGCTTATTTCACTAATGATTTAACCATAGCTGTGTCTGCTTCTCTGCTAATCCAAAACTCTGACTCCACTTTGGAAAACATTCACAGCTGTGTCGTTATGTCATGTGAAGTCAGGGAGTTTATTCCAAAATGTGACAGTTTGATTAAAGATAAAAGAATCATTGTACTGCTTAATGAGTTTCATATGAAAGATTAACAACAATTGTGTCTTAAAACTTGACAGTAAAGGGTCCAAGTGGAAAAAGTTATCCAGAAAGAGATTATATACATAGTGGTGGAGGAACCATAACAGCATCATGAAGAATTTATTCTACCAAGGGTCATACAAGAGGAGACCCCCATCCAGGTTATAGCTGGTAGCTAGCAAACATGTCCTAATAGTAATCACAACAACAACAAATCCCTGAGCAGTCCATCGTTGTTTACAGCTACTAGTTTTGGACAGACGCGTCGTTTTTCCTTTTTGCAATGAGAGCAAACATTTCTCTTAGTGGTTTTGAGGAAGATGATGAGATGTGTGGGCCAAGAAGCGACTGCTGGCATCAACAGCTTGGAACGCAATACCACATCATCCAATTACATTGAATTCAACACCTCCCTGCACTCAACTGCCAAGTGCAAAACAAACCAACGGCAGCAGAAACTAATGGATACCAGAGAAGGCAGAGGCGGCGGGAGAGAGCTCATGCCGTCCTGCGCCTCTGACACTTCCAGGTGAAATGGAAGGCCATGGCGAGCAGCCGCCTGTGGGTCAAAGGCTTTGAAGGAGGCAGCATACGGTGTGTATGTTTTGTATAGAAGCTCACCTCTGCCTCTAACTGAACAAGCATTTTCATCCTCCTCGTTTCCTCCAACCAGCCCTGAACTAGCCTGACGGGTCTCATTAAAAGAGAAACATTTCAAAGATAAGATTTCACACACTTCCTGGTTGTGAGGGGGAGTTTTGCTGCCAGCCAGTGTTTGCTGTTTACTACACAGATTATTTTTCCCCCACTTGGCGTGTAGGAGAAATGTAAAGTACGTTGGTTCAGCATCTATATCACAATGGACACATGTGCAATCATCAGATCCTCCAATGAGTCTCAAGAAGTATCATAAATTCAACTCATCCCCTCAATATTTATGAGAGCTTGCTATTCAGCACAGATATAGCCACACTTTAAGAACCACAACTTCCTTGAAACTATGGTAAAGACTTTCCTTCTCTTGTTCAAAATAATAAGTCCTCTGATAATTGCATTTTATTTATTTACAAAACACTTTGACCCGTGTGTGTGTGTGTGTGTGTGTGTGTGTGTGTGTGTGTGTGTGTGTGTGTGTGTGTGTCTTCAAGGTTTAAAAAAAAGAAAAGCAAATGTGTCAGACAAAACTAAAGAGAAAATAGTTTTTCGGATGTTTCTTTGTAAAAGGTCAAGTGCAGTACATAAAGTACCTGTTGTTAGTACACACGCGCACACACACACACACACACGCACGCACAGAGCAACATCTGTGGTGGGAGCTGTGGAGACAGAGCACATGCAAACAGAGCAGGCTGCAAACCTGCTGAGACACAACAACACAGATGGCTGCTTTTTTACCCAGCTGGCACTGAGACATATGGAAACAGAGATCATTAGCAAGATAATAAGTGAATGGCAATGTTAGCAAAGGTAAGTCATCAACATCATCCTCAAAAGAGTTTTCCGTATTATAGCTGCACCTAATCAATATGTTCATATTGACAATGGATCCGATGACTATGTGTGATGTGAAAGCGGATGGCCATATTGAATGGCACAATGTTCCACTGCAAACATCAGCCGTAGTGCAACACATCTGCTCACCTAGCTATTCAGGACATTAAGAATCCATTAAAAAATACTGCAGCTGTTATACTACCAGTATATATTATATTAAATATGGATGGAGTAAGTTGTTTTGAAATCACTAATAGGAAAACAGCAGTGCTTGTAATCGATATCACAGCCTGTCAGTCATTAAGTTAGAACACTGCCGTCATGCGTGCGGTTTTTGTTTTGGAGAAAGCCACTGTTGCCATACTAATGCAGAATCAGCAGAATAATGAAGCACAGCATGTGAGACCTTTCACAGCACGGCTGGTCCATAGGGAGCGACTAAACTCTCTTGAAAAGAACATTTAGAGTCAAAAAAGGGAACTTTGCAATTCAAATCAATGCCACAAACAAAATCACAGAGAAGCAGCTACTGTGGAGGATAAACCAAGGGTTTGGTATGTCGTTACTTCAAGTGTGCATGCTGCATAGACTGACTAAACAACCAAGACAAGCCTCTGAGGACATGAGAGAAACACAGATGGACAAACAGACCAACACACACACACACACACACAACTCACAGTGCAATGAATCAAGCGGCAGCACCGGCAGCCATGGAGTCCCAGTCGGGGAAGCAGTGAGCAGCTACTTGTGGAACCTACAGATGACAGAGACACAGAGACACAGAGACAGGAAGATGAGAAAGTATAACACACAGAAGGGAGAGAAGAAGAGCATTGTGTTCGTTTGTCAGAGACGAGTGGCCCTGAGGAACAATGCTGGTCATAACTTCAGTGGGACAAACACTATTGTTTTTTATGTATGTGCTTGGTACACAATGTGAGAGGGATGCAACAAGATAAAAAAAGTGCCTGAAAGTTTTCAATTGGGAATTATTCATTTCCATACAGTCTAAAGCACCTGTGGACAACAGATGTGATAATCACTCACATTGATTACAAATATTTGTGTTTACATTTTCAGAATTATTGGCATATTTCTGCGTGTTCAAGACAAAATCACCAAAGAGTATCGGCTGATAGACGATACCGAGACGTCTGTTCTCCGCTCAACATCTAAAACTATGTTTTTCCACCAAAATGGGGGAAAATACATTGCGAGCCTCGTCTGTGCTGCCACCAAAAATAGGCATCCTTACTGTTTCTCAGAAGGCATAATTCTCTGGTCACTGTATGTCATACAAAATGCTCCACTGAGCAGCACGCACGCATCCATCTTGTCCTGTGTGCTGAAAATAAACTGGACAGTGACAGTTCTTCTAATCCAGTTGGTGGATTTATTGCCAACTGTGAAGGGAGGACATATTTTCTGTCAATGCATTGAATTTTCTAAGCTCACTTCAATATACAAACCTCCTTTTACTTCTTTAATATCTGTTTGATGTGTATTTTTGGAGACAAAATAGGTGGAAGTATGAGTGACCCCGCCCATGTCAGGGATTCTATCTTAAAAACTATTCTGCATTAATTCATCTGAGGACGAAGCATCTTGTTGGGGGGATAAAAATAGCCAGTCATCTCAGGAGCCTTGGGTTTATTTTTATGAGCCTATTTATTCCCTAAATATCTGTCAAAATGGGAATGTGGAGAGAAAATCCTTGGAAGTTCTGCAGCGATGAATGTGTTGTGAACCTTTACTACGAATAAATGCAATGTAGTTTAAAAAAGGTTCTCGTGTGGGGCTTAAAAAATACATTTAAAAAAGCTGAATGTGGATCATTCTGACTAACTTCAAAGTGACATGGTTACTTCTTGCTTTTCATTATAAGCTTCAAATCTCCATGGCTTATGGGTTTGTTGTTGTTTATGCTTTTCTGTCTCCGAGCGCACGAGGAACAACTGGCACGCAGTCTCAAGGGGTTCAGGAGCATGCCCACGCAGGATTCCAGTTAACTCGTAGTTTGAATACGCAAACAATTGTTATGACACAATTACGTCGGAATAATGGAACAACGTCATGCATCCTGTCAGTCTCTTATGCAACCTTCATTTATATGCAGAGCAAAGTCACCAGACCTCCACCAGCAACGGTTAAGCCTGACCGTCAGCGTGCCTGTTTACATTATTTGTTCACAATCTGGATGCTGTCTTTTGCGGGTTATCATTAAGATTTTCTCACCAACTTAATTGCTGAGATTGAGGTGAGTACAGTAGGGTAAACAACACAAACAAACCTTTAACATTACCATGGTCACTTGGAAGAGAAAAGCAACGACCCAAACTGCTGTATAGGTCAATAGAAGTTATCACCTGGTTCAGGAAAGAGAATTACATAATCACTTTGCAAAAAGGTTTGAGGAAATATTGTCAAATTGGAGGTTTGTCTACAATATTTGTGATCTGTCTTACTGGACTCTGTTCTATATATGACAGCAATTAACTTAATGAGTAACATGTTTTAATGGTCAGAAATGACTATGATTATTATCAATACTGTTACAGTAGAAGGATACTCCATCCAACACTGCCCTCCTCCCACACACTCCAGGAGCTTTACACATCTGATGCGCTGCCCAGTAAAACCAACTCCAGTTGATCAAAGCAGGTCAGCTGGATGAGTTCTTAATGAGCTGGCTCATTGAACATATGACAATAGAACAAATACTTAACACAGGTTGTGTTTTACTCTGCCTAGATGTAACACTTTGACACGAGCAGCCTTGCAGTCATAAGCAGGACAATCAAACAGTCCAACATATTTAGTTTTTGCACGTTTCAGCAGACTTAAGGTGGTGTTGTTTGCAGGTGCCATTACACACCTGTCCCTGCCTCTGTGAACTTAATTGACCACAATCACTCCCTCCTATCTAGTAAACAACATCTGGTTCCAGTAGTCCATCTGCCACCTGTAGATTCTCTTCCACAGGACTCGCGTCGCGTGTGTCTCCTGAGGTGCACTTACTGGAACACCATTGACTGGTGCACGCCGGTAAACAGGCTTTTAATTGACTTTTTAATTGATTTTTTTACAAAGCATTACCGGGTGGCTTTTAAATCAATGTACTGTTTGGTTGTCGTCTGTACATTATTGTGAATATCTGCGGTACACGTCGCTGATTCAAGCTTCCTGCTGTTTTTATGACAGAGCGTTTGATACACTTCTCTTTGGTGTAGCTACTGAATGAAAGCATCAGAGGATTTATTTTGATAAATTGTCTCTTAAAGTGCCAAAGTTAACATTTCCTGTAGGAGAAACAGTTAACAATACTTTTACCTAAATGCTAGAATGAACGTTTATTTGCGTGCCTGCTCATGTCGCATTTCTTTACTTGTTTATACCATAGTGATTTGTCTTTGTTTGATACAGTATGATAATAATTAGCACTGATTTGCTGGCATCTTTGCACACCTGACTCCCAGATCACCTTCACCTCCCCCAAGCCACGGCCAGATTCTGTGAGCATAATTTGCTGACTCACTGTCATTAACACTGGCTGCAGACGGGCTGAGCGAACAGCGTACAGTAGAACCACTCGAACAAGTAAAGCACAGGTTAAAAAAGAACCAGTAACACAAACAATACTTTGAGTAAGTAAATTGTGACATCTATTTGAAATCGGGATTACGGTATAATGACTCCATCAATCACACATGTGCCTGTCAAGCTAAACATACCAAGTGACCACATGCACTAAGCTAGACCATGATTGCACGTGTTGTTTGGAGGTTACACTATGAAGATAACTTCCCTGTCTTTCGTAAGGGCATTTCAGCTGTTTTTTAAAGTTATGTGTCTCTCCAATAAATACGTCTTAAGATGTCAGACCTGTGTTTTTCTTAAATATGGCGGGTTGGACACAGTATAAGTCTGTGGTGGAGTACAGACACACACAGGAAGCTTTTACACAACAACAGGGCTCAGTGGAAGACCACAGACATATCATCCCTACAATCCTGAGCTTACAGCAGAGTCGACGCCACACAGATAAGCACGTTATCACCATCAGCTGTGACTTACACTGAACCCAGATCAGCCCTAATGGCAGCCTCATGAATATGCAAATAGTGTCCATCACAGTCATCCGAATGGCTGTTATTCTGGGTCCTCTCATCTTTATTACTGCTTCCTGTCATTCTGCTCTACCTTGTTCTCGTCTCCATAACAACCTCCAAAATCCAATCTCCAAGCTACTCTGCATATCCAGCGACAGGCTCGTCGCTGCTGGTGGGGAGAGGGGCTCCACTCGTACTCTTGGACCGCTTTTAAGTGGCATCTGCAGTTTCCCCGGAGTTGGCAGAGGATATTTTTTGAAATGCTTTGTTTCCCTGTCAATTCATTTGCCCCCTCAGTTTTCCGACGTGGGTGAAATAGGGGAATAACGAAAGATGTTGAAACATGCCAATCAACGCCTGGAGGTAAAACGGCACAGAGGTAACATGAGGCCAACTCCCACGGCTTCAGGTACTGGTCCAATCCAATACTTTTGACAGTTTTTAAATGATTTATCCAGACATTTCTTTGTTGCATCTCCTTCAGGTGAGGTGCTATCAGGGAATGCAAGGAAGTTTAGACGTGTGAAAATATGCACAATGACCCGCCAGCTCTCGCTCTGGCTTAAGCTCGCTACGTCCGCATATCATTTTAACATCACGCCTTTAATTCACTTGCAAATCAGGTGAATGAGTTCAGGTTGGATCACACTTGCCCGGTGACATACGAATGAGATTAAGAGTCTATTGACTTGCAACTTGCACCCTGCAGAGAAATAAGCAGGGAGTGAATTGAAAACAAAAAGTAAACCCATTGTCTGTGGTCATGCTTAAAAGCATTAGCTACCACGTAGATGTTGTGTCTTCGTGCTTAGAGCTGATTTAAAAAATAAAAAAATGTGTTGGAGGAGGGGTGGGATTATCCAATATACATACAGCGAAAATAGTCACAGATAAGCCACAATTCATGTTGCATTAACGTGAACACTGCTGAGCGTGTACTTTTTTCCCTTCACATTTGAGCAAATGAGAAAAAGGTTTCCAAATCAATCACCCCCCCCACCCCCCCCCCATCTCAAATCGCAGTGTGCATTTCTGTCTCTTTCCCTCTCAGGTTCCATTATTATAGTCAGTTATAAAACATCCTGGAGTTTCTATGCAGACAGTAAAAGGATTGTGTTGAATATAGCAGAGCGGAGAGTCAGGGTGCAAACAACAGTTCCTGTAAGCAGAAAAACATTCTCTTTGGAAATAATTTTTAAGCTG
Organism: Cottoperca gobio; assembly: GCF_900634415.1. Classification (NCBI taxonomy): domain Eukaryota; kingdom Metazoa; phylum Chordata; class Actinopteri; order Perciformes; family Bovichtidae; genus Cottoperca; species Cottoperca gobio. The sequence continues at coordinate 22,268,847 of NC_041360.1, forward strand.
AGAAAGCTGCTTCCACACAAATTCAATATGTACAAGGAAGAGAAAAAAGGAGAGCAGGCTGCCCCAGAATCGTATCGAAGACTACAACTGAGCGGGACGACAAAAACATAAACGTCGATCTTCCGAAAGGTTAAGTCGCATGATGAGATAAAAAAGTACTGTGAAAATAAACACAGCATTGTTGAGTGGCGACACACTCCCGTAACACTGAACTGTAACTAAGAAGCTGCAGCTATAAAAAGGTTTCATTAACATGTGAGCCGGCTTGTCCAAAGCCGCACATCCTGCCTAATTAGAGGGTGTCCCTTCAGCGCTGAAAGTCCCCTCTCCGAACACTTGACACTGGAGACAGGAGATGATAATAATGATGCATTGACTGGCTCGTGGCTCCCTCTCCTCCGCTTCTCCCCGACTTCCCTTGCGTCTAATCTGTCCCTATGCACAACGTTTTCTCTGTGAATCTCTTAAGTCCTGTGTGATCATCCTGTCCATCTGTGTCTCAGAGGCTGTCAGTATGCTATCGAGCCTCTGCCATACTGAGGAGACAGCAACAGTTGTCGGAGCCTTGAAGAGCAGGAAGAGGAGGGAGGTGAGGAGTAAACAAAAAGAAACGTGGCTAAACTACTTACAAAGCAGTGGCGTGTATCCGATCAGCGGCCAGGCAGACGAATGGGAGAAGAGAGCCACATGACAAACGTAGTCGATATGGAGTTGGTGCATGAATGAGAGACAGGGAGGGAGGGAGGGAGAGCTCGGGCGCTATGTGAGGAGGGAGGGAGGGAACAAGTGTGAGAGTGGATCATGATGAGGGAGCCATAATATTACAGAACGGAGACAGAGGAAAGGAGAGAAAAAGCTAGGTCAAGTATAGGAGGGTAAGAATGTAATAGACTTCTTACATGTAAAGAAGACAGAAGAACCTGAAGGGGGAAGTAAAAAAAATAAAAAAATAAAAAGGAGGATGAGTGGCAGAACAGACCTGGCCTTTCCCATCTCTTTAGTGACACTCATTGTGTTCAGTCCCCAAGTGTGACTACAACAGTCACATCGTCCGGGCCCATCAAGAGCTCCTCACGGTGAACAGAGAGAGAATACAAAGCTGAAGACATGAGAGAATGAGGTTGAGCTGAAAACTCCCAGTAGGACTGAATTCCCAGAGAGAGCTATCAGTTTCATGAAGCCTCTTAAGGATACATTTTGCAGGCAGGGCCAGAGTCGAGCAGCCATCAACTCATAGATATGAACCGGAGCAAAGGCAACCTCCGGTCTGCTTAGTGCTAATTTAGTAGATCGTTCAGTAGCCTAATGGTTTGTAAAGTGAAAAAGTCCAGCCAGAGAGTGTTCACCCCTTCCTAAACAGCTACTATTTAAGTACATGGCATGAGGCAGCGAAGCAAAGCAACAGCCAGAAGAGCAGCACTTTCCTTTATCTGGTTTGTTTAACAGGGTTTGAACGCGTGTGACATTCCTTAGACCTGCAATTACATCCCCAGATACTATAACCAGAACCAGATACGATAACTTATCAGTTCAAAAGGGACGCAGAGAAAGAAAACCACAACTGTAAAGAAAAGCTTACATGTTTTAACAAAGGGCTGGGCGATAAGTCTGTATGATAACTTACGGTCTTTCAATGAAAGCATGTTGTGATGAAATCACATTCATCGAGATATCGTGATACACAATTACGTCGTCTATATTGTGATATAAATCAATATTGAGATATGAAATGACCACATCGCCCAGCCCTGATATATTGGTTTATATCTCCTTGGTTAATGCTCACAGCTCAGAGGTTTGGGCTACAGCTGTGTCCAAGACAACTATCAAAAATGTTAGCGACTGAAATATGACCGAGTCTCCTTGAGATCAAAACTTTTGATGGTTCAACCAATGTTTTTTATTCTTAGTTAACTCTAACATATTCCCTTGCAAAGCTGTAGCCTTAAGTATATTAGCCTCATCAGCCGTGTCCATTTCTTCAAAGTTTATAACCCACTTACTACACGCCGGTCATTAACACGTGCTATTTATGCTTCTTTTTGTTTCATTTCTGCGTCAAGACAAGTGATTATCAAATCCATTCCTTTGGCCATGGCATGGCCACTCAGCAGACTGACAACTTCAGTCTACAACATAGTAATTACACAAAACGTCAACTAAAAAGGCAGAAAGTGAAGACTAAATGGAAAGGAAACACGCCCAATGGTATGGCATCTACATAGTAGTGTCGTATTTAGTGTCTATGTTTACCATGTTGATATGTTGGACTTCAAGACAACAAAACAAACTGATCAGATTAAGTTGATTCCGCTGCAAACTATGAGCTTCAAGCGCCTTGTTTCTCGTATGTGTGTGTGACGTCTGTCTCAAGGCGTTCAGTAGCCTTCCCTGCCAACTCAAACATCTATGAGTACGTGATATCTTCAATATGGTCGTTAACATGCGAGCAGATCACGAGCATTTCTAAAACAGCCCAACTTGAACTAAACGAATCAGAGTTTCCACATTTAGAATGCCTAGTTTCCAGGGCTGCCTCCATGGTTACTCACTCTCGCTAGACCTAGAAGACATTTGTTAAAATTAGATGGGCACTACCAGTGACTGTTTAACAACCAAAACAAATCGGAGCTGAAGGCTTCTCAGCTTTAATGCAGCATTTGTAATGATGAGGATAGAGACAGTTGATGAGTACCAGCTTTTTCCAGTGTTTAGTCTCTGTGTCCCAGCGCTACTAAATTAGCTTAAAGAGGCCATTTCCTATTGACAACAAAGGTACTATGTACGCAGATGTCAGTGGCAGCTGATGTGTTGGGGTCTATGTGGCCCCATCATCTGTGCCGACATCTGGACCATATGTCTTCTACAGTGAGGGGCCAGGGTCCAGATTCAGAATAAAAACAGAGCACTGGGGGGTGGAATTAGTCCAAGGACCCACAAGGGTATTGGCTGTAAAGAGAGAAAAGGGCTGGAAGGTAGTTATTTAAACAGCATAACTGCAGGCATTTTTATGAGGGGCTACAATGTGTGTGAGAATAAAGTTAATGAAATATGTACTTTATGGCATATACTTCATCATGTTCATGAATATGCTATGCAAATAAGAAAAGACAAGGAAATAAAAAAGCAAGGACGAGGAAACCAAGGAAAACTCTAGCATGCCGTTTCTTAAACCCTCGGCTTCTGAGGATGATCTCTCAGGGGTGGTGTGGAGAACGGGGGGGAAAGGAGGAGAAGGATAAAGTCAGGGATGGGAAGCAAGCCAGAAGGATAAAAGTAAAGTAAGGGGGATGGGATGAAGACAAGCCAGAAGGTTGCTAGTAATTAGCCATCTGAATGTCCCCGCGAAATACAGATAGCCGACACAAGCTGGAGTTTCCTGGGAGATGGATTAAAATAACACAGAAAGCCTTTGTAGCCTTTGTGGTCGCTGATTCTCCTCTATGTCAGGGATCAGATTAGGCATAGCTCCATGGAAATATTACTGATCCGATAGTGCCACGTGACTGTGGGATTCAGTGGTGATATTGTATTTTTGCTCGAAGATGAATTCTATACTCGCGATACATAAACGCAAATGTAGAAAGACGGAGGATGATGTTACTTGTAAGGGAAAACTGCTCATTGTGAAACATGCGGGGGGGAATAGATCGTATGACTATGAGACAGATAGTATGACTCTGTAAGGATAATAGAATAATAGACACAAAAAAAAATTCTATGTACCTTTCAATCGCAGGGGACTTAGAAAAATACTGTTTTAAAAGTGAGTGAAAATCACCTACTTACTGTGCTTTATAGATTTTATAACCCAAAGCAATAACAAAATGGCAAGATGCTATAAAAATAAAAATGATTTACATCCAGATTTATTCCCATTTCATCCGCGCAGGATTCTTCAGTGACTTGTAGCTACCATGAGTCAACTGTTACAGTCTGTGACCACACTCAATGTCAGATGGCTTGCAAGAAAGATGCCTGTGGTTAGACACCATTATACACAGCCAACCTGTCATTAAGGTTTACCGCCTTTCATCTGTGACTGTGAGCTGCGTGTTTGTATGTGAGGCGCTACTCCTTGCATAAATATCGCTATCATGTGTGCATTGACACACACACACACACCCACACACACCCACACACACACAGACACACACAGACACACAGACACACAGACACACACACCAATGTATCCTCCCCTAAAAGCTGTTCTTCATCACGGACCTCACACACATGTTGGCACATCTCCCACTACGTCATCCTCATCTATCTCTCCGTTTATCAGAGAGCTTCCCTCACTCCCATTTTTATTTCCCCACCTTGTCGTGACAGGGACCATAACAGGATCATCCATCCCTCTGTCCTTCACTATCAGCTGCCCTAGCTGCAGGTGGGATAACTCACTATAATGACTTCCTTTTGCGTGTTGTGTCTGCAGCGATAAAGTGAGTGAGGGATGCGAATCGTGACACATTCTTCTTTTTTAAATTCAGATATACCAAGAACTTCGATAAATCAATTGTTGTATTGAGCTCTAGGGTCATAAAAGTCTATTTTAACAACATTATTCAAGTAGAAACTAGAGTAGGCTATTCAGCAATGATTTCTAAGACTCTTGAACTAAGAGGGAGCAAGAGGGGGAAGCCGGGTTTATAATCGAAGCAAATGGTTGACGGATTCCCCACCATAACATCTGCTATATGTCTCCGAAGCTTTGCATTTTAACACACAAGCACATATGCCAATTGAGACTTTTATTTCCAGCAATTTCTGAATTCCAGAGTCTTGATTTGATGGGATTTGTGACTCCAGTTATGTAACCCAGCTCAGCTGAAAATTCACAACTTCCACGAACCAATGAGGTGTGAGATGCTGTTACAGATTACTGAGTCCTACTGCATTACAGTCCTGTCAGTCAACACTACTACGGTGGTGGCTGACTGTCTAACACCTTCAAATGTGTGCGCGTGAGTGATAGTAAAGCTCTTTGTAATACTCCGAGCAATTCCTGCATCAAACAATTAGCTTCCTGACTCTCAGTGGAAGCATGGAGCCCTTTTAGCTTTCTGATCACGAACCCAGTAGGCAACAAGAGGCCAGTACGAGCTCCAGTATCTATGGAGAAATGTAAGAATGTCATAGTAATCTATCTCCAACCCCAGTGTAGAGGGGAGGATGAAGAGAGCTCCTTGGCTCGCATTCGCCCCCCAGTCAATGCTTTCCTTTTTCGACCTTGCCAGCAGACCAGTGGGGATGTTGATTCCAGCTCTGTTCAGAGCCCATCCAGAGCCACTCCAGATAAGGAGCCTGTCCAGGAGGGAAACGTTTTCCAACAGCAAAGGACGGCGGGGATGAGATAAGGCACTCAGAATTCATCAGAAAAGGAAGAAAATAAACGGTGTGGAGGGTGACAGTGAACGATGCATTCTAATACCACTAACAACCCATTTCTTTCACCAGTGAAGGCAAAAAGGAAAAATAGGTTTTCAAATCCAACTATTCTTTATCCAGGGCAGGACTTTTATCCTTTGGCATATACTGACAGTTTCAGATGAAGCCTTGAGACCATTCTCTGCTTGTCTGGGAAGGACAACACAGGGTTGTTGAAACTCCCACTCCACAAAACGTTCCAAGTCTTACTCCCCCCCCCCCCACCCTCTTTCTCAATGCTACTATCAGTGCAAAGCATTCTGCTGCTTTTTTTCTTCAATCTGCCCTCCTTCTTCAGCTGCATAGCAAATAATTATTAACAGGATCAAAGCATATGAAAGGGCTTCTGCATCAGTGTGGTTGAGCTTGGGGAGCCGGGTGACTGTAAGTGATAATGGCAAAAACGCTGAATTGTTTCTGCTCTCTATATGCAGCACTGGAGTATCTGAGCTCTGCAAATTAATGCGGGTGGAATTGAGAAACGGTCTAAATTATTCTAAAGGTAAATCAATTTCTGTTGGTGGAAATTAATGTTTTTTTTTTCCTGATTTATGTATTAAAACTATGGAGGCAGTTGACGTCTCTGACTAAGAAGAATCCCTTAAAAACATGTTGAATTCGTGGAACAATCCAAGTGAAACCTGAAATATCATTTTAGGGGCAATATAAAAATAGCTCACGACCAGGAACAAATGAAAGCAGCAGCCGTGCATCGTGAGGAAATGTTCTTCCTTGAGCAAAACGAGTATCTGTAACCAGCTCATTGCATTCCTCACCGTATCTCTGCACACAATCAGATTCTCCTCAGTGACTGGACAGTTGCCTGCGCAGATACGCTATGGAAGTACGCTATATATCGGTTTAAAGCGCCCTGGCTATATATGCTCCACCAGCTGAGTTGGACTTGGACAATTTGGTGCCTGACAAGTGTATGTGGATGCTTCAAGACAGTTAATAAATGTGATGGACACTGGTGCTTATTTCCTCTAAGTGGGGAGTCTGGGGTCTTGCAATCAAGCTAAAAGGTTGTTGGCGTGTAAAGCCCGTGTGTGGTGCCTGCATACTTTACATCAGCATGACAAACGGACAAGATGCAGTTCACTCAGTGGATGACTTGTTTGTAAAAAAAAACTAAAACAAAAGGCGAATGATGAAATGTATTCAAGGATAAGATTTCAGAGCACAGTGCGTGAGTGACACTCGGACAGGCTTTGAATCAGTGACAGCCTGCGCCTTTATTCACATGTCATGTACAACAAGACGGCGTCTGTGAAGGGTTTCAGAGGTGAGCTTGAACACTCGCATTTCTTAAGACAGGCAAAACACCTTGAAGACAGCTTTCGCTTTCGAATGGTAAATACACTTACGTTGTAAAAGCAATGACATGTGTGATAAGTTTCAACCTACAACCCAGTTTTCCTTTGTTAGTAAATTGCAATAATCACAGTTGCCCTTTAAAAAAAGTTACTGTGCCTAAAAACACCCCGCCGACTTCATCGAGAATTTCAGGAAACTCTAGTCAAAATCAGGAAACTCTGAAATAACAATAAACATCATTATGTAAATATAACTTGGCATGTTATTATTAACGTTGGTTATTTTAAGTCAACATCTCACATAATCTCTCAGGTTGCCTTAACATACACTGTTACACTGTTTGTACTGGACTCAAAGAAAGAACTGAAATGCAAACGCCGTCGATTGAGAGACGTGAAGGGAGCTGCTCCAGGCCTCGGCACTGAGGTGAAGACGTGTCCAACTCAGGTACAAATGTTTTAGAGTTGAACAGAAACAACAACAACAGACTGGTAAGTCTGAAATTGTAACACAGACGAATATAGAGTAGGAGTGTGTTTATGAATAAGAGGGAATATAGCCGGAGTGCAACAGGCGTAACGTTACGGATGTTACTTTCTGGCGATATTACAAATTGGAATTGTCCTTGACTATAGCAATAACAAGTTGAGTGTTAGTACAAGTGACAGCCTCATTGTGTCGTCTCATTTGCGTCTTTTCTTCAATTGTTTATAACAGCGCCACTGCAAGAACCGAGCTATCTAAAGCTATTCACGTCTCCCACTGGGAGTTATCTGCTGATGAGATACATATGGAGGGAGTATGATTCATTCTTCTTCTGCTGAACTGGAGATGGATATTATATTACATGACACATAATTTACAAGGTAATTAAACTCTACACAAGCCACTGTGCTTTGACTTCTCAAGAGCACGGCAATGATTTAAAATGAATATGTCATAGGGTCATTTGATCCTATAAAACTGTAACAATGTCAAAATGGCAGGATCCCTCCCACTTTTGAGGGCAAAGGGCAGCATTAGAGAGCGACGACGACGGATCGGCCTCGATGCATTTAACTCAGCCACAGGAAAGCATTATGTCATAAAATATTCAGGAGAGAGGATATTTGATAGCCTAACCCGAGTAGAGAACATAAAGTGGGGAGAGTGATGAAACAATGCAATATCAATCTGTGACCATAAAGTACTGAGTCATAGTTTAAGTACGCACACGTGTGGAAAGGCTCAAAACCCTGTTATCTAATAGGGCAACCACGAATGGTTAAGACAAGGAGGGGTCTCCAAAGAGGGAAGTGCGAGTCCAAAGAGATCACGGGTGAAGATTTTAAATTCAAAATTAAGAATATTTTTGCATCATACTGTCCCCTTCTGTTGTCTTCTTATCTACCGTACGTATTTGAATAACCTAAAAATATACAATTTGGGTTGCTGCAACAAAAGTCTTCAACAAATTCCTGCTTAAGTATATTAAACAGGACATTGTATAGATTATATTAACGTATCGAAATGAATCTCGGTATTATATAATACAGGAAGTGCAATGTTTTAGGATAGAAAATGTAATGCGTTCTTCCTTGGCCCATGCTGCACGCTTCCACCAAGTCTCATGAAAAGCGGGCCAGTAGTTTCTCCGTAGTCCCGCAGACAAACAGACGAAAAAACTGAAACGAAACCTCATTAATAATTAATCAGAGGAAAAAGGCAGGCAGCAATGTTTTTTATTGATGACTTGTTCCCAAGCAAGTCATTAAGGACAAGATTTATGACGCTGGTCTGTCTGCTATCTTCATTATCAATAGGCATTTAAAGTGGGATTGGGAACATCACATGGTGGCAAGCAATACAAGTGCTTAGCAGCAATAGTGGGAGATGCTTTAGGAACCAATGTGCTACACACAGTGTCACCCCCTGCCTCATTTGGCCACAGGAAAACCTCTAATTAACTTAAATTAGACTCATCACACCTGTCAATAGAAGTGATTTCAGCTGAGCCTCATATCAGACTGTATTCATATTCAATTTTGGGGGAAAGGCAAATCTGTAGTATATTTTAGTGTGTGTTTACCCCCCTGCTGCCATTTTGACACCTTTTCCGTCTAGTTGTCGCCCCATCACAAGTAAAAGTACACGGACAATCACTGGAGGCTTCCATCAACTTGGTTATCTGCCAGGCAGCTACATGATACCATACAAACAAGACAAATAGGAATCTAGCATCATTCAGTTAGAGCAAGATTAACATCACCTTCTAAATGAATTTGAAATATTATGTACAGACTTACGGATCCTTTCATTTATCACAAGCAATGTAATGAATTGTACACACAGAGCACCAGTATCAGCCGTGAGCTTTCGTTATCAGTCACTGCCAAGTTCCACTTCTGATTCCTGCATAAAGATGTGTTGTATAATCTGTTAACAACGTGTAAGGGCTGATTTTACAGAGCTTAATACTGTCAACGTGCCCAATAACCTGTCAGCGAGTGTATCAGCTTCAGACCAGTAAATCTCGATACGCCATACATCCCAATGCATGTACGCATTATTCCATCATATAAACGCTTTCTGCCAATGGCCCTCCGGACCCCCTGCCCCCAATGGAAAGATACAAAATCTTTTTATTTAAATGATTTATGTGCACCGGTTTTATTTCAGTTCAGTGTGAGAGTCTTTACTTTACTGTCGCACTAATTCTCTTCTTCTTTTCTCTCCCTCCTGTGCTTCACCAATGGACGCTCCGCGGAGACGCCATTCAAACACTCGGCAGTTCGCTCCCAATATTAGCTGCTCTGTTTCAACAAAGTTTGGCACAAAAATAATATATGTGCAGTGACTTGAGTTGAGTTATGAGAAAGAAAAGTCTGCTAGCCGCTAGGCTAATGTCTGCACTGTAGAATGCCATAGGATTAAGCTCCCTGCCCCCCGCCCCACGCTGGCCCATCCACCCCCTGAATTAGTCAACCGACGGGGAAGAACTGATATAAATGTAGTATTGTACTACTTTTCACAGTGTACAACCTTTATTGTACTAATAGATGATCGGTGACATATTTGATACTTCAATAACAATCTCTTTGCTCATAATAATTTATACTATAGTTTTGTGTAGAAAACAGGGTGAATAGATACAGAACGTTAAACTTACACCAACATCTATATCTCTTATTCTGAGTAATAAAAGGTCTTAAAAGCAGTGCTATGATTATATATTATTCGATGTAAAACAAGGCACACTGCTGTCACATAAAAACAGCCTATGCTGAAGATGTTTGTACTCAGAGTGGTGTTAAGCACACACATACTTAAAGCAGCAGACTATAAACATATGAGATTTGGTAGACATTATATCTACACATACTTGCTTTGAGAAATCACCTCATTCCAATCTTATACATGCACCACGTCCTCCTTATGTTCAAACTATAACAACTTCCATCATCTCTAGATTTTCCACTTCTCCCAGAATTTCTCATTTGTGCGATATTAGAACACTCTGTTCCTCTACAAGCCTTTAACATTTTCACTGAAACCTCTGCCAGAGCATTCACTGCAATGGAATACTCTCCCCGGATCAACGTTCATGACATGGGCACAATATAGAGAAATGAACACCAAAAAGGAAAAACAATGAGTTCCTATCAACAACGGCAGGGAGAGGTGAACAGAGGAAGAGGGAGGGATGACAGGAAAGACAGAAGAATGTCTTGATTGTTAAGTAGAGAATAATTCTCTCTTCACAGTCTGCTCGTGTTGGCTTCCTGCTCCGGGCTGATTGCAGCAGGTCCCCGAGGGCCCGTCTTAGACTAAATATGTGATAAGAACCTGTGAAGTACCCTCTGAGAAACAGAGAGAAACACAAGAGTGAGACCACCAGAGGCAGAGACAGACAAGAGAGGAGATGAAAAGACATTGAGGGAATACAAAGAATGACAAACGTGGGGAAGAAGAAACTCTCTCTCCTCTGAGTTGTCTCCACAGTATGGATGTAGGCTATCCAATGGGAGGTAAAGAAGAACACTTTACAGTAGTATGGGGAAAATCATTTGAAAACTAGACAACGAAAATCATTTCCAAGCCTGCAAGCAAGTATGACGAATACAGGGATATCTTTGAAATTGAACCCTTGTGCAGGGATAATTACTGCAATTTGAACACGGTGCATTCAGGTGCACTCTGAGATGTTAAAAGAGGAAAGATCTACACATGTTGCATTAAAGTTGCTGTGGGTATTTGCAACATGTACACACACAGCACACATAGTGAAATGTAGACTCTGCTTTTAACCCATCCTAGTATTAGGAGCAGTGGGCAGCTACTATACAGCAAGGAGCAGTTTGGGGGTCCGGTGCCTTAATGAAAGGGCACCTCGGCAGTGCCCAGGAGGCGAACTGATGTAAGGTACAATAGCAGAGATGTGCCGATCGGGGGGGGGGGAAAATGTTGGGAAATTGTTGCTTTTTCTGCTGCGAGTGTTAGGAAAAGGACACAGGCATGCAATCATGAAGTGTCAATGCACGTCAACATGCCACCAAGAATGTATTTATTTTGCAGCTCACTAAATCTATTTATGGTTGCCGACACTTAAACATAAGTGTGAGCGGGAAAGACCGGTAATGAGAAACATTTTTAAACTGCATTTCAATGTAATTATGTCACTTTCTGAATATTCAACAAAGTCACATGAACGTTCTCAAGCAGAATACTTCGACCCTCATGATAAGTGCTATAGATGACTGAGTAATCACAAGCACAGCAAGACATCAAAATCCATCAGTGCTGCTTCCAGTGCATAGAAATGAAGTCATTAGAACAGTGAGCGAAGGCAATCCCTGCTGCGCTTTACAGCCATGTGTCGCTCAGTTCTATTTATAGGATTCCAGGCCAGAATTAGCCCTTTGAAGTGTAGTTTGTAATATTCACCAGGTACCAAATAATGAGGGAAGTCACTGGTAGCTACGCTGTGGATCACCATGAAAGCAGGATTTGAGTCGAGCCGCACTGTACATACAATCTAAAAAGGGCAGAGTGGAACATTTTGGATAATAGGGTTTGTTAAAGATGAGTTTGCAAAGAAAGACGCCGCCAGATACTTTTACATATTAGGATATACGTGTTTACTTTGGCGAAGTTTTGAAAGAGACATGAAGAATAAAGTGATGAAACACCATTATTAGAAGCTTAGATGTGCTTATTTTTCCTGACGGAAGTATCCGTCGCACATAGTTTGTTCAAGGACCCTTTGGAAATAACAAAAACTGACGATTCTTTTGTGTTTACAGTTTCTGGCTATGATAAATGATGTCATTTTGGTGATTTTTTAAGAAGAAAACATGCCTTTGTACCCCGTCACCTACAGATTATCCAACACCAGACTCCATCTCGAACACATTAGACCGGGCTGACCAACACACACTTCAAAACTTCAACCAACTTCTCTAATTCTGGAGACAAAGCGTTAACAACTACACAGCGGAGCACTTTACTTGTTTCCCCTTGCACTCTCCTTTACTCAAGAACACGGACGGCAACTTTGAACCAACGGTGTTCGTCAGGAGAATTCCACATTAGTAATGTCATTATCTTTGTACAGGAAGAAGACTGTAAGATGCTTCCAAGTTAATGCTGTTAATCGAATCAAGGCACCGAGAATCAGAAGAGTGTATACTCCCCGTGTAAACCTGAAGCATTACAAACTGTTACCACAACTTCAGGCGCAGTGCAAATCGTGTTTAGGGAAACTTCTGAAAAGCCTCTGCATGCTGGGTTGCTTTGCTCTGGCCTGAAGCGGTGCACTCTGATGCTCGCACATCTATGCCAGTCTGCCAACAAATATTTCAACTCTACCAACCTTGCATTCCATCAACAGCTGAGCTTGTGATAGACATGCAGCAACAGGACGCCACAACGCAGCCAGAACCGTGGATCAGGCGACGAAGGCTTCAAGAGCCGTATCTCGTTGCAACCTCACAGGTTTGGGGGATTTATAACAATGTAGCTTTGCATTGCTGTGAATTTTACCCTTTGAAATGTCATGATGAGCTTAAACCACTGCAGCCTGTCATGTGACGTGACACCAACATCATGTAGAATGTGGATCAGACTTTTCTTTTTTTAAACATGGAATACAAACAACTGTGGGTGTGGTTTTAGGGCTCTGCAGCGTTTTAGATATAGGTGAGTAACAGGTATAGACTTAAAACACTGTGGCTACCAAGTCTTCTTAGCAAGCCATGTTTCATGCTATTTCATTATGCAGTGATTTTGTGTAACAGTAGAAGAAACAAAGGCTGTTCTGCACTACAGCTAATGATCTTTAAACAGATTTAACGTCCACGAGCAGAAGAACAATATATGAGTAGCTGAATGCAATTGCCTGCATCGTGAGGACAAGATGAAGAAGATGATGGTGATATGTGAACCTGGAAATGAAGCACACTCTTAACGCTGGTAAATACGAGGACAAGTTAACTTCACTGCTTCTTCCACTGGCTCTCACAGTCATCCAAACATGCGCGATATCCCCGTTTCTGGTTATTATATTCTGGTTTTCTCACACCATGTTTCTTGCTACACGGTGATTATATCTGCTTCTCCTTTGATCCTCGAGGTATGTGCTTATTGACAAGTTCAAGTTTAGACCCGTTTAGAAGCGCTGTGAAGTACCTTTATCAGTCTATCATTTATAATGGATGTCCAAGAGTTCAAAAGGGGGGAATCAGATTTCTAATGAGTTCTGTGTGAAGGGGGAGATATCAACATAACAGGACAGGGATGTTTTATGTTATCTCTGTCAAAATCCAATGTTGGACTTGGGTGGTTTAAATTAACTTTGTAATAACATGTGTAAGGATTTAGACAAAAGACAAAATGACAAAACGTATCTGCTCTGTGGAGGCTGGTGATATTCAGACAAACTTTCTTAGTCCTGGAAATATGTGCAGCAAAAACCTGCAGTGGATATAATACTTCATCTGGGGTTCATCTAACTTTTCACCAAGTTTATTTTCTGCATTGATGAGATATTGAAAGAGATATTATATTTCTGGTCATTCCATGTCCCACTTTTCTCTCCTCAAAATAGTTTCCCCAGTCCCCTGCCAAGCTCTCTAAAATCTAATTTCATTTTGGCCATTTGGCATCTGAAGACAGATTTGGCACTGGAGGCCTCCTGGCAAGAGGTAACGCGCAATGTTTCCAAAGAAAAGGGACAGACTATCAATCCATGGACAGAACGTTTTTACCTTGGGACCACTGGAAGGAAACAATCATAATCTTAGCTTTTTCACAGATCATTCCTCGTTCCTCTCGAAACAAAAGTATTCTTTGGATTCAACTTCCTCTCAAGGTTCCACGGGGATATGTGATGCTGCAGCCTCTTTCATTATGTGTAGTCACGGACAGACACAAGTTAAAAATACATTTGGTATTCACTTCATACTTTAGTATCCCTCCAGATATTCACTTAAACATGTCAAGATCACAGACGTCTGCAATTACTGGTTTGAAAATAAACAGCCTCCATGTGGCTGAATTTAAACTTACTTCATGTCTAAATGATCACTAGATACATTGTACATGTTGGGAAATAAAGACGTTTTATTCATATGCTAACTGAGCCATGATGAGGATACATAAGACGACGCTCTCTTGAGGGACCGTAATGACAAATATCTCACAAATAACCTAAATCACACCCAAAGCTTTAAACCCCAATGAGCCTGATTGTATGAGATTATCTCAATGGAACAAAAGCAAAACTAGAGACAAAGAAGGTGCAATTCTCCCCAAAATATTCCCTGGGAAATCAATCTCTCTTAAACATCACTCACTCTTTCTCCGTGACATTACTTCAGCGTTAACATCTTGATGATGTTACCAGTTCAGGTCCCCATCTGGTTTCTGCCTTTGTTGCAGACATATTCTCATAGACTCATTTTTTCAACACTGTCCATCTTATCATACAAATAGCCAGTCATGTCACGATTGCCTGAACTACAGGGCAATATGAAAATATGATTTATGATTAGAATTACCTGATGTGATTTTCTTTTTGGAAGAGCTTTCAGCCAATTTATTTGGCTACTGTGTTTATCTGGGTCCCTTTATACTCCACCTCCAATTTAGTGAAACTCAACTAATGCATTGCAGTACATTATTTAATATTCAAAATTGCTCCTCAGCGACTTCAGTGCTGGTAATGCATACAAGATTGGGTTTCAAAGTCAAATCAAATGCCACTAACTGTACACTGTTGCTCTGTATCCCACAGACAAAATGGGAAAAAGTAACAAAGTAAATACTTAAACTCTTATTGTGATGGGATAATATTGAAGCATCATTTATTTTACATTGCAAACCGTGTAAAAGTCCTTGTCAAGTTTAATTTAATATTCAGAATCCAAACAGTGACAGACTGCTGCAACTCCTCGGTATCCTTTAATGAACCAGAACACCTGCTTAAACTGCAACAACAACAAAAAGATGTGTCATCGGTCTATTTCAAGTTCTTCCAATCCAAGGATTGACTTTGCTGTAGGGGACAGTAGATATCAGGGAGCAAAACATTTACGGAGACTTCAAACTCTTCGTGTCGTTTTATACGAGGATGGGATATTGTCCGATTCAACAAAAGGGAAAGAAAGAAGATGACCATACTGTCATCACCGCGGAGGTTGACTGACCCTTCGAGGTGATCCATCACCGCGTATTACCTTCTCCACCAAAACATCTCACTTCCAGGCCCTTTGGTTGACTGCGCTGCCTGCATACAGATTGCATATTATTGTGAATGAAATGAGCCAAATTAGAGTGAATATGATCAATAGAGCAGGAGTACGGGGGTGAGGGCCAAGAAGTGGAATCTCATAGATCGAGGGTACAAAATGTGCTGCACAGCGCAGATGACAGATTACCTATTAGCTCAGGGGCTCAATTTTCATGCTCATCAATAATGCATGCAGTATGGATGCCTTTCTTCCCTGCTAACTGACCAAGTGGCTTGCATTATTTGTCATGGAGGAAATATGCTTGTGTGGGAAGTGGAAGGCCAGCATTAAGAGTGTACCCTTTAGTGCAGCTCCCATTTTTCTGTGGCCACCAAACGTCATTTCTGGTGCGGAATTAAGTCATCTAAATATTTCTGAGTTAGGTCATCAATGTCCAGCTGAACGTGCAAAATAATGAGGTTCATCTATCTCAGCTAATACACCCACCAAATATGACACTGGGCCTTTAAGAAATAATGTCTAGCATCAAATAAACAGAAGAAATAAGAAAAAATATTTTTCTTTAACATGAAAGTGTTTTTAAGGTGTACGTGAGCATAAAACTAGCGTCGTGTAACGGGTAAAGAATAACATGAATGATGTTAAATCCTGACAGATGTCAGAAGTCTGGTACAGAGGAAGGTATTCACCCCACCCTTCAAGTTTCAGAGAGCTGGCATGTAAACACAGCTGAAAAAACATGCAACAGGAGGGTGGGATGAACCGGGTCTGGCCGGGTGTAGAGGACTCACAACAGGGCGAGATTACATACGGAGCGGCGAAACTCAAGTCTCCTCTCTCATAAAATCCACCCAGATGACAATGGTCAGTAGTTACACTGGTCTGAACCAGTATTTCCATATGATAAGGCTTAATAAAGTTGGGACAGAGGAAACAGCTCTGTGATGTGAAGGCAGGAGGCCGTTCTCATCCCTCTTTCTGAAAATGCATGCGAGTTATTCTGGGAAGTAATGTGTTTTACATGATATCATACTATTATAACAGAGGCCTGAGCCCCTAAAAACCTCCCTCCGGTAAAACAAGATTATATACTTTCAGCAGTTGCATTAAATAGGACAGCTCCTGGGTTGTCAATAAACCTGGTGCGGCGTAATATGTGTCTCGGTTTTACTTTCAGTTATAATGTGATTCTGATAGCAGCTAAATCCCTTCAAAATTGACAGGAGGATAAATCCCTTGGAGGCAATGTTCTACTACGTCCTTATCTAGCCTTGCACATCACCTCTGATACTGAGTGGCATCAATCATGCATTAGTTTGTGAGTCCTGTGGTAAAAAATAAATAAGACCATGCCCATCTGTCTGTTCATCAACTTTAAAGAATAGCTGGAAGAAATACTTTTGAAAAGTGCACAATGCAAACTGGGGACGGCAAAACTTTAAAGTTTCTATATAATTTCTTTGGCAGTCTTTCTTTACTTTGCCAAAGGCAATCAAAAAATTAGTCTCAAAAGTCAAAGAGTAAAAGACTTATAATAATAATAATAAATTCAATAGATTAAGATCTGCAGGAGGCATATAACATCACTTCTAAACCATTTTAAACAAGCTAATGCAGAAATTGGATTTGCAACTTTACCATTATTTTTTCCAACCTTTGCGATCACTCAAAGCGCTTTACAACACATGTCAGTATTCACCCATTCACACACATTAATACAGAGGCTACAATACAAGGTGCACATCAGCTCGTTAGTAGGTAACCATTCACACACACACCATTCAGTATCTTGCCCAAGGACACTTCGACAAGCTGACTGCAAGGGCTGGGGATCGAACCACCGACCTTCCGATCACTGAGCCACATGTCAAAATGCCATCATGTTACAAACAGTTTTAAAGCTGTTTAAATCTCTGAGTAAAATAGTGTACAGCCTTTATAAGTAAGTTCTAAATAAAGAAAATAGGTATGCGGCTTATACTATAATACTCCTTTATTAGATACACTCAAACAATCTGCTTGTTCAACTTTAAACCAAGTTGATGTTTCAGTGGGCAGGGGACTGTACAGACTGCGACTACACTGCTGAAATAAAGCAAAGGCTCAGCGCCATTTGATAGGAAAGCCAGAGGCATTGCTCAATTTAGAAAACAGTGATACTTCTTTTAGAACTGTTCCATTTTAACTTTAATATCAAGTCCAAAGCATGAAATCTAATTTCTCATTCCAATCTTCAAAGCACAAAGCAGGCAGGGGGAGGGGGGGGGTTTCCAGCAAGGGCTGAACAGCTGAAACTTCAGCTTGTTTGAAAAGCCACGCAAGACAAGGTTGACTCAACAGTGGAACAATAGGTGGTGAGACTAAAGGGCTTGGCGCAGATCAAGTTGAAAGTCTTTGGTTAGAATAGTGGCCAATAAATATGAAACACCGATCACTTGACACCGTGTGAAGTAACTAGATCTATTTTCAAAAGTCAGTGACATCCCCCCCCCCCCCTCTGCAAAAGTGCTGAGGTTGGCACACAGCGCATAACAAGATCAAGCAATGTCCACGATAGATTAGTATTCATTGTGAATGTTAGAAATCAAGCTTACCTGCATCTTTTTCAGAAACCATAAATCTAGATTTACGGCACGTTCTAGTGGTTAAGGAAAGTGGCTCTCTACCAGTGAATCCATGTTCAACCCATGACAGCAAACCATTTACCCTCTTGAGGAATGCTTGGGCAAAAACTGACAATGTACCAGCTCCAAAACCGCCATCTGTGGCAGAACCTACATTCTGACTTCACTGGTTGTTAACATGACAGTGATTAAAAGTCATATTATTCAGTTCACTATAGTCAAAATACTGGAAATAGAAACATAGTAACCAAGGTTGACTTTTTGAGAGGAAACCAAATTGCTTCCTTGTGCACATGGAAAAAAGGACTAACCCATTCTATTGAATCTCGAGGCAATTATTGGAGGTATTAAACTACGCCGAATATCCCCGTCTTCAGTATAACACCAGAGTAAACTGTCACACATACGCAAAAATGTATTTAACCATTGCATGCTTTACCTATGAATGTTGCAGCTTTTGTTCTCACAAGGGCCAATGATGAAAGATTTACAGTGACTGTACTGAGCTGGCTAATTACTCAGAACATCTTACACAACCGACTCCAGCCTCTAATCCCACATGATGGGAGACACAGAAAATTGGCACTACATTTATGGGTTATGATGATTGTGGGAAAGCAGCTTAAATTACGTTGTTGCGGTTGCATTGCATTACACTAGGGATGGTTTGGTGGCATTTTGGAGGAGCAGTGTGCATAAGGGTTCTGTATGAGACACAGATCTGAAGATAAAACCAAGATGAAGAGACTCCAGCCATGGTTAAGCAGGTATTTGGTCATAAACCAAAGAATTGGGACTAAAATGAAATTTTGGCAAGATGATTCCAAAAGAAGAAAAGTCAAAGTTCTCCCAACACATATCCAACAAGTCGTTTCTTCCTGTGAGCAAGACACCGGACGCTGTGTAGTAGCTGCCCACTGCTCCTAAAACTAGGACGGGTTTAATGCAGAGTTTAAATTTCACTGTGTGTGCTGTGCTGTGTACATATGTGACGATTAAAAGAGGGTTCAAAAATCCTTCTGAGAAAAATAAACTGCAGGACAGTTTTATTTATAAACCAGACTGCGAGCTTCAAAGAGAAAGACACACTGATACTTCCTCTAACTAGTCTGGATAAAGCAAAGTCAAGCTCCCTGCATAATAAATATTAACATTCCTCATTGATGAATGGGAGGGCGGTTGCATGCGTGGGAAAGCACGTCGATATCTTGGCAGCACTGACTAAGGACTGGGGAAGAACCACAGCAGGCCATGAGCAGGGATGACCTCTTCTCATGCAATGGCACATTCCTGCCATAACTAAGTTGAAACAGGCCTGGGATAACTATAGCAGGCAGCGACGAGGGGACGGGGTCACAGCTTGGTGGAATTTAGGGGAGACTATCGCCCACCCATCTCAAACCATTTGGAATAGGCTACCTAAATCCAATAAGGCTGAACCCAGAAGGTTAAGGATGTCAAACTGACATCATTTTACGACTTGACCTTTGTTCCCTCAGCAGGTGATGGCAAGAGAAAGTGAAAAATGTATTTAAACATGCGGTTAGTGTTCTTGGGATATAGGACAGAAGACACATTCTCTTAAATATTAACTCTTCATCTATTGAAGGAATGTATCAGGTGCTAATGAATACTCAAGCCATTACTAATAGTTTCTGTGTTAGCTTATTTCATGAACATTAAATCTATAAACTGAACTGTCGTGAAAACCAGTTGGTGTGAGGGATATGTTTTCAAATCGAATCATAACCATATTGGTTATTGGTGTGAATGACTTACTTACACCAAGCATTTAAAAAATGGAATATAAAGAATATATTAAAAGCTACAACACATTTTTTAACTCCAATAAACTTGTGTTGGTGACGCAGAGGTTCCCTCTTGACTAATGGTTAGTGGAATGGAGCAGACAGCTGACCCGTAGATCATTTGATATTGATGTTTCAGACTTCTGTGACTCCCTTGGTGAAATTCACTTTCGCTCTCTGAGGTGCTCTGATGGGAACTCCAACAGCTGCTGGTTTCCACAGTCCACTTAGTGGAGCCTTGAGGGAAAGTCAGGGATTGAGAGAAAGAGGCAAAGCAGGAGTGTGATGGGAATACATGTTCCAGACACCCACTCATTTATTGATCTCCCCTGACCTTGGCTCCATTGACATGATGAGCTTCAAGGACAGACCACTATCCAAGGTCTATCTTTTTCCACTGTTCAACTACATTTCCTGGAAGTTAGATACTTTCTATGGCTTGATTGATTCAAACCTTATCAATGAGGTCCTAATGGGAAAACTCTCTCTCGCATTGTTGAAGTGGTAACTCTAGAGGCAAAAAGCACAGGGGCACATCATAACCCATTTATCAAGGACAATCACAGCGGGGAAATGCAGCAATCAATAAGCAGAGTAACCTAAAGAGCTTCCACGAGTCAACAGTGTGTAATCTTGATGGATCTATACGTACATACTGCCATTCAATACACACAGACTTTCAGAGTGGCCAGAAACTCCACAGGGACTTTAACGCTACACTTGGTACATGTAGCAAAGCCCCGGGCATCTAAACAGAACATTAACAGTCTGGTAAAACTAGGGGTGTACAAATGTAGTTTTTATGTGAAGCCATCACACTGCATCATATCTAACTTTATATACAGTAATCTGTAATCTGTCAATATTTTCTCATATCGGCATTACGACATATAGCTATACACCTTTTTGGTATTGATGGTCTTCGAATATATTAGCGCCTGCTCTACAACTTGAACCATAAAACATGTCAGTAACACCGTAGAAAGAAATATTCCTTGATTACCTGAATAATATATGTTTTAATAAAAAGGTTTATAGTGAATGACGACAGCTATGATAGACTAATTATTTGACATAATCTGCTACTCAAGGTCTCTAAGTTCCTCTGTTAAAAAACATCATGTGTTTAAATACTCCCTCCCTAAAATGGGAAAGTTGTTACAAACAAAAAAGGGCTGAGGTTACAGCGAAGTGTTTAAACTGCGTCTGTTCTAACAATCGTAATCAAGGGATTAAGTCAAAAGGAGGGGAGTTGATGGGCCCTGACATGAGAGTTCATTTGCTGCGTGTTTGGCTGTTGTTTTTCGTTGCATCTGTTCATACAAAGGAAGCTGCTGGAGATGAAGGAGAGAAGAGAGAGTAGCAGCAGGATGGAATGAAAGTCATTCGAATGATATTTTAGCGCTGCTGATTTGGAATTCTGCAATTGTAGTGTGGGTACAATTTCCTATGAATCACTCTACATGCAGTACATACAAAACTCTGGATCATAAATCAAATATGTTAAGTCCATCTATATCCATATGGTCAAAAGCAATTCACTTTCTCAGGTTCTCAATTGAACAATCTCTCCGGTTCAGTCTTACGCAGTCATATGCAAACTGTGCTAATTTGCTTTGGGGTAGAACGAGGATGTTGCCAGCAATTGATTTGTATTCCCTTCAGAAGGCGGTTGAAGATGCTTGCGGTACTTTCCGAGCCACGAGAGCAATGACCAGAAGCACACGGAGCGTTTTATTTTCCTTTAAACAGAATCATTAAGTCGTCCTTGCAAATGGATCCTTTTGTTGGTGGATGTTTTCTTCCTATGCAATCTCTACTAAAGAGTGTTACTAAACACAGCACACATGTTGGCTTTGGCAACTGTTATACGGCTCTGACTTTACCGCTGCTGCCATCATATATTCATGGATAATTAGAACCCCAGACACCCCCCCCCCACCCCATCCCCAAACTTACTAATTAAGTTCCCCAGAGGAAATCAAGAAAAGATGCGGTTGCCACATACTTGCATCCTCTCGAACACATTAAAGTTAATGACCTCACTATCAGTGAATCAGCATTTAGGAGGATAATTACGTGAACAACAACCCGCTCAAATCATCTCCCCCTGATCCTCCATGAGACTAGATGGCGCAGGGTCTATCAGTGGGAGCCTGTGAACACAGAGCAATGTGTGGCGGTTGGCCTGGACTCAGCCAGAGAGCTTGCAGGTCCAATTACACTCAAGACATTTCAAAATCCATCTAAATACAAATGTGGGATTTTGCAATGGCAGTAATTGGGTCTTGGAATCATGAGAGACCTCACAGTACCCTGATCCCCTAAACCTTTGCATTAAACAGTGGAATACTATTTGCATTAAATAGTACACTACTAGTGGCAAAATAATGATTAAAATGGCACTAGCATATAAAAGGCTAAATCTGTATCAATAATGACTTCAGCACTTTTCAACCTTCTGAAAGTCTAAGAAAGTAACTAGAAGTAAAAGTACTATTTTATCTACATCGAGGATCAAAATACAGTAGTAGATACGCAAACAAAATGTGTATTAAAAATCTAAAAATAAACCTGAATTCCCCCCCCAAAAAAATGCAACGCATTCATATTTCTATACACAGAAATAGATATAGGCTACTGCAAATGCTCAACATCAACTGTCCCAAAAAGACAGAACGACTTAACTCACATCTAAAACAAATTTAATGTGTCAGGGAGGAGGAAGACGAAAAGGAATGGAAAATATGTACAGTCAATGACAACTAGGACAGCAATGACAACCATGTTGGCATTAAATGCAGAGGGACTTACTGAGAAAACACATCAGACAACATAGCGTCTCAAAGCAGGGGTTAATAATAACTA
Organism: Cottoperca gobio; assembly: GCF_900634415.1. Lineage (NCBI taxonomy): Eukaryota > Metazoa > Chordata > Actinopteri > Perciformes > Bovichtidae > Cottoperca > Cottoperca gobio. Next base: position 22,291,623 of record NC_041360.1, read on the forward strand.
CCAAAACAGAACAAAAGCAAAACATGGCCAGAAATAGCTGCTGAGCTTTGTAGGTGATGTGAAGCTACAGTTTTGAAATACCTTGTTCATGAAGTCAGAAGTGATGAAATCATTTCCCAGCAAGAGAAAGAGGAGTGTAATGCTAAAATAATCATTCCGTAACAAATCAATCATTTGAACTTGGCTGGTATTAAACTCCAACATGTCAAAGTAGTCCGCTAAATTGAAATACAAATATAATATGAAATGCTTCCAGCATGCTGTATTGCAGTCACAATGACATATCTTATCGTAGTAGTACTGATAATGTGTGGGGGAAAAACATACCAAGATGTGTGTTTGACCTCTGACCTCTCCCTTGGTCATGGGTACTATAACAACACGTTGCATGTTAGGCTTCTCAGTATGAGCTGAGATGGGGAGACTTTACTTAAAAACAAATGGGTTGTGGAGAGACCTACACTGAGTTACAGACAGACACACATCCGCTCCAACAACAGCCAAGTTCACAGGGTGAGGTTGTTGAGCCGTTTGAGAAGTTTGACTGCTGTGTAATTGTTCCTCTGTGCCAAAGCGTGAGAATACTTGTTACAGAAAGGCAGATTTATAGAGGGGCAGGAACAAAGTCAAAGAACTAACAAACATCAGCTTAGGCAGTAAGGGTAGAAACGAAAGCACGCAATATGGCCGTTAAGTCTCCCTGTGCAAGGATGACTAACCCTGTGTAGAGGTATAACAGACTAAGTCTACTTCAAATATTATGTAAAGTCAAAGCATTCAGAATGAATAACCAGGCTGTCTTTGAAGCGCCAGTTCTTAATCTAGTTTTTGCCTCGATGTGATGATGTTGTATACTTGTGCTGCAGTTTATTCGTACACAAACCAATGTTCCTCAAGTCTTAATGGCCTTTACAGGCCCACAACAGCACCAGTTCCCAACCCAAGCTCTTAAAGAAGAAGAAGAAAGGGGAAAAACTCCCTCAGCAAATGAAATTGTGTAAAACAGTCAGTTTTGATGTGCAGTAGCTTGTAGAAGTTTAATGCAACAGATCTGTCTGCACATTCAAAACTGTAATGTACAAAAAGAGTCTTTTACTAACTGTATAGATTGACGCAGTCATTTTATCGTGCTTAATTGTGCAGCCTTACTGCAGAACACATAATAACAGGAAACTAAATGTAGACTCTGCTTACCTGCCAGGTTATGCAGCTCCCTGTTGTCTTGAGTGTTGTATGTTTGGAAGCAACAGAACTCGCTGATTCAGACAACGCCACGGGGCATCTAAGGGCTGCAGCCAATTTTCCTGCAGACAAGGGAGGCAAGAGGCGAGAGGGCAGATGTCAGCTTAATGTCACCAACCATCAAGTGCTCCGGGTAAGCTCCTACTCCTGAGAAGTCACATACATACAGGCTAATTAAAAAGAATGGATTTGTGTTGCGAAGTGACAAACTGACAATAACTATTTTGTGTATTCACAAATGCACAGAATCATTTCTCATTCACTACTCGTTTGGATGTTACTAAATATAGCAAATCGCTAAATGCTGATGACCACTTCAGGGACAAGTCTATTTTGCTTTCACAAAACAATCCCACAATTGTGTAAAACTGAGCAGCAGACAGAGTTGTGATCTTTGTTTGAAAATTGGCATATTCCATAACTGGAGATGGCTTCCACAAGAGAAAAGGGGTATTGGGACAGATCCTCCCTATTCATCAGGTATGAGTAAGAAATAATAGGCAGTGCCTCTCTATCAGGGTATCTACATATTGTTACAGTACACATTTGATGAATTCTAGGATCTTTTTTAATACCTCTAAAAGAAAAAGAAAAAATACCTGACGGCAATGTGAAATTATGTGCCGATTTATTTAGTTTATCCCCTTAAAGTCATTTAGCCCTTCAATACAAAATCTTTGAATGAGTAAGATTGTTTGTTTTCTTTTGGATTGCTTTAAATGCCTCTTTAGCCTGCCATACAACTATCTATACATATACTAACTACTAAAGATACTGTGAGCATCTCTGCAGATGTGTCAGTCTGTTTCTCTTCTCATCCAAGATGTGAGGCGCATAGCTGATCACCCGCTCACTGCCCCGTGCTGGGGCATGGGAGCACATAGTGCTGGAAGACGAGGGTAGGGTAGGGGTGGGGGATTTATTTTTACATTACATTACAGGTCATTTAGCAGACAAACTTATCCAGAGCGACTTACATTGAACTAAGTACAGGGACAGTCTCCCTGGAGCAACTCAGGGTTACGTACCTTGCTCAGGGGTACAATGGTGGCAGCCTGGTATTGAAGTCCCGACCTTCTAGTGTTTTGTTTGGAAGGCGTACCTCTAGGCCATCACCACCCCTTTAATAATATTTTAATAATATTTCTCCAATATCCGAGTGTGGTCGCATTTCTAGAAGGAAACACGTCTTACAGAATGCATGCCGCTGATCGTTTTCCGAGACAGTAACTTGTAAACAAACCACACGTGTAGTGGCACCAGTTGTGCTCTCACGTCACGCCAGAGTGTCCAGCCGGTGGCTTCTTCTCCGAGTCAGCAGACGGTTATGCCCAGCTCTGTCCGAATCCAACCACAAGTAACAAGGCACCAACTGAATGAGAATGAGCCTATAAACACTGTCTCCCACTTGATGTGGGATAATATTCATCAACATTCACATCACCCAGTCGAAAAGCCACAGCGCATTCATAGTGCCAGCAGAGTAACGAACCGTTGCAAAGTCTCCACAACACCGTCTCGTCCCAATTCTCATTTGAAGCCATGAGTCAACAGAAATTAGACGTGAACCACTCCCCTGCATTAAATTAATCCGTGCAGGCATGGCATTCTGCTTTCGCCCTCTTCATACTGTAGTCTGCTCAGGCAAGAAACCAAGCTATATAAGGAATTGTTAGTGTAGAGCCCAGCTAGTGGCTCTAAACTATTAGAGCCAAGGGTTTAGAGGTGGGGAGTCTGTTTACACTGAAAGCCTTTTTATTTTTTGGTTTTAAGAGGGTCCACTTGCTAAACATGACTCTGGCTTTAATGTTTAATCCAACACTAATATTGGCTTCCAGTGGGCAGAGGATGGGGGGAGGGGAATAGCATGTTTGTGTGAACACATGCAGGTGTGTGAGTGTTGTACACGTGGTTGGGTGAGGAAAAAAATCTAACTAACTTATTGTAACATAATATCTCAATCCTATTTTAGTATGATCTTGCATTGATACAAGAGGTTTGGCACTAGTGCCATTACGAGACCATAGGCTACATCCTAATGAAAGTAAGACCACTTTCAGGTAGAACATTTGTCCAAGATAACAAAATGCTACACATATCACAAATACAAAAAGTCTAATAAATATGTGAAGTCAGGCTAATTCTGGGCTTACCGTTGCTCCTGGTTTTAGCTGTGACCACTACCTTCCTCGGGCTCTAATTTGACAGTGCACTACAGTATTTCTACGTAGGCAGATAGCTAAACAGCTCCATATGTCCTTTCATGGCAGTTAAGCAATGGTAATCAGGGCTGATACAGAGCTGAGCACACCAGGCTATTGCTACTGTGATGCAAACTGTTTTATTGCATCCCAACAGCTTGACTGCAGTTTGTGTCCACTGTTTGAGCTGTGCCTATATTCTAATCTTCATTCTTGATTTACAGGCAGCTGCGATGTTGCCATGATGGACAACCTGTATGCATAAAGTTTGGGAAACGATCACTCGAAGACCAAAACCAAGAGTCGGTGTCGACCTGCCGGGAGTCGAGTACAACATTTGAAAGGATAAGACGTGAGCCTTGGGCAACATGCACATGCCTTTGATCTCTGAGACTGAGATCCCTATGGGAAGGAAACATGCCAAGCTCCACACATCCTGAATCAAAGACTTTGCATGATACTGGCCCTCAAACCACATATGACATTATTGTACTTGGCTGGCTTTTAGAGAAAGTTTCAAGAGACATTGACAAGCTAACTTATTACAATCCTGTTCATGAAAGACAGACCATGGCAAAGAAATGTGGTTCAAAGAAAAAGAGTGTAGAGCTATAGGAGATGATTGCCAGGAAGATACTATTGGGCATTGTTAAACTGAAAATAGAACAGCTAAAGACTGCTTTAAATTCTTCACTTGGGCCAAGATCCTCTGTTTTGGTGACCCACTTCTGCTTTATTTTGGTGGCAAATAACACAACATTTGAAGCTGATAAGTATATTTTCAGACTTCAGACTGACGGACAATAAGTGTGCTCCTCAACATTTCTGGAACATGAAATGCACAGATCAGTGTTTCCCTTACCATTGCCTTCGCTCCGTTTTGCGAAGGGCGGGGCCTCGCACCTGACGCCCCCCTCCCGTCGCACGGCCAGCACCCCCCCCAAAGCAGTAAACCTAGGGGAAACACTGCAGATGTTTCCTTCTCTTAATGTAGCTAGATTGGTTGTGTGTGCAGACTAAGTGGGCTGGGAGGCCACAGGACGGGCAGTCGACAGTTTGCAATGGTCCATGGAGCATGTCTTCAGGCCAGGACCCTGTTCCCATGACAGCAACAATGGAGAGTTCACCATGAACTGAACAAGAGCATGGAAAGTGTTGCATTCCGGAGTAAAAGAAAAAGCTTTTAGAGATCCTGAGGCTGCAAAGGAAGAATTGGCAAGTTTTTCTCGAAGATGTGATCAAATCCAGTGACTAAATTACATTTAACAATAAAAAATGAAAAATAGATAAATAGCTGCAGGTTGTGTGAATCAAAAAACTGGAACAACATCTGACAAAAATATGGACACAAAAAGACAAAAGAGTCACACAAGTCTGAAAAAAACCTAACCCAACATAAGCCTGCCACTCTGTCTCCATGGTAAAAGGATTATGTCATGACTCAAGCATCGTGAGGAAAATGCAGCCTTGGTAAGCTGTGACAAGTGACTGATAGGATATAATATTTGTGAAAGAATAAGCATGCAAGCCAAGCGGCTAGACAAATGACTGGAATGGAGAGCTACCCTGTAGTACATTAGCCATGATGTCATTATTGTGCATCTTGGAGCCAAGACAGAAAAAGCGTCCTTACTGATCCGCGAGCAGAGGGCTTGCATCACATTTAGATGGAATCAGACTCTAAATTTAAATATGATTCTGCAGAAGGACAGGAAAGAACCGGCATATCCTGCATACAAATTACGTAACAAGACTCTCCTTTTATCACGGCCTTTACCACATACTTCCTTTTTCTTCTTTCCATAGTATTTGTGTTTATTTCCACCACCCCGGTTTCTCCTCTCGACTCCCAAACTTTGTCTTCTAGCTCTCTCCATACGATAGGCCCACTGTTCAACTCCCAGGGCAGGCAGCTGGCTCTACATCAGACACATGCGAGGACAAAGGGGAAACTCCAGATTGTCGTGGTGAAGGCAGCCACCCGTAGCAGTGTTCAGTGGGATTCCGGTTGTTTATGGTTGGCACTAATTACAGATCGGCGGACTCACCAAGCTCTAGAAACTCCAGTTGGTATAAAGAAAACACAGAAGTGCTTTAGACAGAAAGACAGACTGACCATTGAAACTGTCTCCACTTGCAGCAAGCCAGATAAAACATGGAGAGATGTAAACTCAATGGGTTGGCTTAAAGACATCACTCAGGATCAAGCACACGCTCCCTGGAGAAGGCCATTAACCCGCGCAGGGGCACAATGTTGCAGTTTTACTGCTACCCTGAGGGGTGGTTTAGTCAGCATTTTGAGTATGTATAGAATTGAATTCACACTACAGGCTGTTGTAAAGCTAATCATGAAGATAATCTTCCTCTTCAAAGCGCCGTCTCCCACTTTGCAATCAGTGTAAATCCCTAGTGGCAGCATTTTTCAGCAAAGTGCTGACATGAGTTTTATAAGTGATATTTTGCAGGGAACCCCTGTGCAAGATGACTTAAAAAGAAGTCTGCGGTTAACAGATGCTTAGGAGATTTTACCGTTATGTTGTACGACATGGGACATGACTCCTGCTTTTATGCCTCCACGTCTGTACAGCATCTTGACTGTGGGTGTATCATTTATATTCCTCACAAAGCTTCGACTGACAAGTTAATAAACAATCCCACACTGGAGGTGGGCATGTATGTGAATTGTTGATAGCAGAGACATAAACATATGAAGGAACGCAGCGTATGAAAGCTAAAAAGCTGTGACCCACCTGTGGCAGATAACGGTTTCTTTGAGCATCAGGTGTCAATCAAGGAAAATCAGCAAAATGATGAGTGTTGCAGTCCCTTTGAAATGTGCACTGCAAAGGAATGCTGAATCCAAACAGAGCAGCACACTGTTTTGCAATTAAACACGGAAGTATGTTTCATTTTCCTCTCCGCTGGTTGGAACCCCTTTTATTATACAACTACCTGCCACTTTTATTTTGTGGATGAATGCCAATCAGTGGTTTCTGTAACGAGTTACATTCTTGCTTTTTATTAAAAATAAGAAAGAAAGGACAAACAAAATGCCACTAGTGATATTTATAATAATTATTTACATGAAACACTGATTAAAATTTCACAAGATGTTAACTATGATATGACAAGGATCAAATGTATTTTACTACAATGTATATATAAATAGACTGTAAGACACACAAGCGATGTTTGATATGTTTGCTCTATTCATTAATATTCTTTATGTCCCTTGCTGTAGTATAAAACGACTGTGACAAACCTGTTTAATTAAAGCCATTTATGAAGAAAGCCAGCCTGATTAATATGCATGTCCTCCTTTCTGTCATGCTTCCATACTAAGCCTAATTCTTGCTTATACAGTAAAAGTTAATTAACATGTCTTGCTTAACTAGCTGAGATGTAATGGGAGACTCATGAGTGTGTGTGCAAAAGAGATAGCTTTAATTAAAAAGAGAGTGGTGATGCATGTAGGGTGAATAAGGGTTTTATTTACACATATATATATATACATGTATTTTATATATATATATATATATATATATATATTTTTTTTAATATATAAAATATATATATATATTTTATATATATATATATATATATATATATATATTTACATATATTTACATATATATATATATATATATATATATATATATATATATATATATATATATATATATATTTACATATATATATTATATATATGTATATATATATATAATATATATATAAAAAAAAATAAAAGCAGTTCACAATGACCTCGAGTAAGAACAACTGCCTCTTAAACTGCTTTGGAACACGGATCACTGTTTTTTTTTTACGCTTTGTAACAACTGAACCCGTTTCACATTCTCAGCGGCACACTGAACAGAAATGAGAACACAAACGGGGACATATTACAGTGCAAGAAATGGTATCATCGTTCCTATTTCAGTCTCGCTTGAGTGCTCTTTCCACCCCAAAAGACCACCTTGCTTTTTCCGATGCTAAAAGAAACAAACACAGAAAGAGTTTCCTCTGATCTTTGCAGAGTCCCCATCACGTGTTGGTGCAGGTGTTCTGCCTACAGGGAAGAAGATGTTCTGACACAAGGGAGAAATATGCAAGCCAGAATAAATACTCATGTGTATATATTCTCCATTTACATCTTTTCTTCTTCAGCAAAGAAAACAAGCACGCTTTCAACATTTTGATTGAAAAGCCAAGGAAAAAAACAATGCCAATGTTTAAACATCACATTTTCGCTTTGAACTTGCAATATGCTGTCCCAGTAGTAGAGTCCAGACATAAAATTAACTGAATACTGGAGCCGGTTGTGCAGTGGGCTCGTTTGCTAGCATTGTGCTTATTGGCTGGTTTGTGAACAGCCACTGTTCCTGTCAGTCAACAGTCCTCCGGATCATAGCGCTTCCAATTCCTCCTCCTCCTCTTCCTCCTTCCATGGCCCAGATCTACTGGCAGAAGGCCAATATCTGGGCAGGACACCCACCTGCTATCACAATGACACACTCACGCACACCAAAGTTTCACAAGCAAGCAGTCAATTCAAACACCGAATCCACAAACCAAAACAACATAAGGACTTCCGTTCCTTACTTCCTCAAAGTGCAACATGCTCTCTTTCACACCATTCTCAGACAGATGTGTCACACGCTTGTCTCATCCCCTGCAAACGACCAGCCAGGAGCCCCCGTCAGTCTGCCAGCCTGATATAGCTGTGGCATGGGCCTGGGGTGGGCCAGGGACTGAAGGAATGGGTGTGTTTGTTTTTCTTGCCATTTAGCTTTTAATGTGATCCAGATCATGTCACGCACCACACAACAGGCGCTTACGGGGGGGGGGGGGGGGGACTGTGACAGAGATTCTGCATGCACTGATATTGCTAATGAGATCACAGCATGGATGGGCTGTGTGTGTGTGTGTGTGTGTGTGTGTGTGTGTGTGTGTGTGTGTGTGTGTGTGTGAGTGTGTGAGTGTGTGAGTGTGTGTGTGTGAGTGTGTGTGTGACAGCGACAGCGACAGCAGTTTAAAAAGGTAATTTGAGATGTGCCCTCACTCAGCTGGGTGACTTGGAAATGGGGTGAGTCTGCAAATATAATTTGAGCAGCACCAACAGGATTATTTGCGGAAAAGAGTCTTGCTGTGTCAGGCAAGGTCAGGCAGCGGATGTGTGTTTACAAGTGATGACGTGGTAAATACTGGGTGATGCATTTTTACCGTGAATGTGGCATAATCACCCAGGAATGCTAAGTGACAAATACTGTAACAGTACAACTGTTTCTCTGTTTGCCAGTTAATTGGCTTTGTCCTCACTTCATAATAAATCCACACATGATTTATTTTCATTATCAATAAAAGGAATGTGAATAATTAACCAGTTAACTGTTAACTGACAATCAGAATCAGTAAAGCTGAGTTAAACTTAGAGGAGCACCACCTTAAATCTCAGCCCACCTTAAGTGAGCCTGAGCAGCGGGGTCTTGAGGAGTTGTAGCCTTTAAACTTTATGTGCATCGGTTTAACCTTTTTGTGCATCGGTTATCGTTGCAGCTGGGCGGCTTGTTATGCACACCACAGCACCCCTGCATCCAACCCACTAATCTGTTGGTTAATGGGTAACGATCAGGTTAACAAGGATCGGCTATCTGTCAGAAGAAATAATCTAAATTAGCATCCCTAATCAATACGGAAGACTTTGTGGTCAAAGCCTACCTGCACTTTTGAGTTAAAGTTAATTTTCAAATGAAACTGTGTGACATCTAGGGGTGAGCACTAATTCAATATTACAATTAGTCTCCTGATGGAATTACAGTGAGTTGCTAGGTTATGTTATTTAGCTTACCCTCGTTGATGGGGTGAACAAAACAATAGAAACGCCTGTCAGTATAAAACACAACAATTCAACAGCACCATCTCAAACTGCATCCTCCAAAAATGACCATACAGTTTAATAAGCACATCTCTAAAACAGTTTCAACCAAAACTGAACTGTATAACCTTCGTGAAGGAATGATTTATTGCAGGACTGTTGTGAAAGACTGTAGAGAGTCCCAAACCATATGGAGATACCACATGGAGAGTGCAAGAACTGGGGTTGCTCCGTTTTGGATGCTTGTATTTTCCCCAACATGTTTCCAATAGAGACCGTTGAGAATGAAGAGAAATGTAGGAAGTCGTCTCAGTAATCAATAAAGTGACAAACATCTGGCAAAGCCATCTCCGCTGCAAACCTTCTGCTCACCGTGATCATAGCTATCATCATCATCATCATCATCATCATCATCATCCTTCTACATTATAAAGAATGTAAACACTGTGAGGAATTTAATTAAAGCATGACACAGCCGGATCATCTAGTGTTGAGGTGGTGCAATAGACGGGTAGAACATCTACTGTGGACAGTCGTTAAACCAAGTATTAAACTACCTTTAATCTGCATCTTAATGCAACAACAAATGTCATTTTAAAAACATTACGATACTGATAACCCTCTATCCTACTATGGATTTCAGTGACCTAATGACTGCATTGTACACACCCAAAAGAAGGATTACTATTTGTATATGACGTAGGAATTTTGTTTATATGTCCTTACATTTTGCTTAATGATCTATGAAGTGGGACATGGTAATAACACTGATTAGATAGAAGCTGCACTCCACTGGCAGTATGTATATCTGCCAGCTACTACAGTCCAAGACAGCACTTAACACAATGTTCCCAATAGCTCAAATCAGCCAAAGCCAAGCCAGAGAGGTATTAAAGTCGTCGCTGTTCATCATTGAATTAGGACAAGATTAGACAGGTCCATAAAAAAAGACAAGGGGTCTGACTGTAAGAACAAGCGATAAGCAGCAAAGCATTTTTAAATTTCGCATTTAGATGGGAATAAGTGAGTCATGATGACCTAGTTTACATTCAGAACTGTGGAGGAAAGATTTTATACAGTCGCAGAGTCAGGAAGAGTCATTAACAAGTGTGGATTTGCAGAGAAACGCCACACCCACCACCCCCATCATCCATCTCATCTGCAATTTATGAGACTTCTATATTCCACTGGGCTTTGTCAAGATGCAGATTAAGAACCATATTGAACATTTAGTCCATAAACCATACAGAATACATCCACACAACTAAAAGGAAACCTGCAATACCAAGCTCCAAAAAAAGCACAGTTTATAAAATGTTACCTTCCGCAGACAAAGTAACTGATTAACGTTCTGATATCCAACACAATTCAAACTCCAAAAAACCTACCATACTTCAAACTGAAAGGCTTCAGATTAATGTACGAGATAAATATTGAGGCATGCAAGTGGCCCCCATCCAGCCCTGTAATCTCCAACAGCAGGGAGAGCTCAGGTTCACCATGGTAAACAAGTCCAACAACAGCAAGTTATGTCTGAGAGATTGCAGCTCAACACACATAGCATGTTATTTTAAGATGCAGGCTGAGTCCAGGAGAGTTAGTGAGGTCAAAATCTGGCCAAAAGCAAGGATCCTTCTGTGCTCTCAACACATTTGAGTAAGCCAGAATTGTGTTGCCTCCCCATAGCCACAACCACACGGAGGCTTTGTCCCAACACAAACAAATACTTGTGTAGATAGATCGCTGCGGATCCTTCAAGGGAGGATTATCCTGCCATATATGGAGTTCAATACAGTATCAAGGCAGTTAAAGGTTAGAGATCATGTAACACTAATCTAAAACTCAATTTAGTATATATATTCACAAGAAAAGCATCCCCCCAAGAGTGTAGAGAGGAAGGCATTTTCTCCCTGGACAGACTTTGTCCGGAGAGTTTCTGTTTGCCTGTTTGGTGACATTTGTCAAGTGTAAAGTTAGTCAGGGTCTATGATCGTCAGTCTATCGGTCACGGCAAATCCCTGAGAGGAGTAGCCACTGGGCCAGACTGGTGCCAACACACCCCTAGATCAAAAGCCTTACTGGAGAAACACTGTTGATGCAGGGGATACTTTTCACCTGTTCCAGACAAACATGATGACAGTGTTGGTAATGTAAATAGTGCATCTGCAGGTGTGCACACATGCTGGGTGAGTTCAAATATATGCGGCTGCTTGTCACTTTATTCACAGTGCTGACAGTGAATTGTATTTGTATTTCCTAGTTATTTGCTTTATGCCATATACATCCACACCCAGATTTAAAATAGCCAGAAATGCAGAACTGTGGGACTGAGTCTGGAGGCATTTTGGCCCTAAATGAAATTGGAAACCAAAATTATCAAGGGATTTTGATCTCCAACCACATATTGTTGGGTCTTTATTGGCCATCTTTCGTTCCAGCCTCAGGCTGTGAGCTGTGTTAGTGCTCAGACTGAGCTGTGTATTCTGAGCTAGGAATTGCAAAACTCTGAAAGAAAGAATAATTTATTCAGTGATGGTTTCCACATTTCATGGTAATAAAGAAAGCGCAGCTTAATCTCCTGAGAATTCCGTGTTCAAGAGTTTATAGCAAAGTTCCTTCAAAGACAATAATTAAATGGTGAAAAATTAGGCCACATGGAATAATTATTGCATGCAACATTCTTTGTTGTTGGCTTGGGACTTTTAAGGTCAAGTTTCCACAGATCTATGAACAATAGGCTAGAGACATAATGTGATACATTTATAGCCACAACACTGTGACACAAGAATTCTGTTGTGTGGTTTAGTGGTAAGTAAGTTTGCAGTATATAGGAACTGAGATTAGTCTGATAGTCAGGCTGTATGTGCATTTTGTTTCCAGTCCATTTGTCAGTTTCTGTGGGGGCATGATTTGATTTTCCCTATTAATGCATTGAGCGATGGCTGCTCGGACATTTCCAGTCTACGCTGAAGCTGCTGGGTATGAAGCATGCATTAATCTTATACTATCTTTTTACAGAAAATGCAATATTGACAAAACAGGACAATTTACTGGTTGAATATGTGATACTGCAGAACAAGGTATATTCAGAGGGCATCGTCGCTGCTTTAACATGGACAGTTACTAGAGAGACAAGGCTGTGTTCAATGATATCCAGATTTATTGAAGACTGTGCATGCTCAATCTAGCTTGTGTGTCAATTTATCACATAGAGCAGGGGTCTGGGTGAGGGTCAGGTCTGGGTGAGGTACGTGCGACGCACATTTCTTTTAGAGGAGGGAATGTGAATGCGCAAAGCAAAAACAAAAATTGTAATAAAACCTAAGACTTATTAGTTACCATTAGTCCTGCTACCACTCTATGCCATTTTCGTACTGTCTTCACAAGGAACAAGATGATAATGTGATAAAAGTGGTTGAAAATGTCAGGAGAAGAATGTTAACATCAGTTCATATGCATTAATGTAGCTTACTAGTTCAAGTTAACAAACCAGCACAGGATATGTATGCTAGCAATGCATGATAAACTCTCATGGAAAAGAATGAGTAAATGAACATATTGTAAGTATTCTATATGCTACATGCAATTTAGTCTTCATGAGCAGTGATAACGATACGAGATGTCCCAATCTGTCTGCTGACACAGCTTGTTAACGTCACCAACTTTAGTTCCCCCAACAACAGCTTTCATTGGCTCGGGTGCTTCTCTAATCAAGGGAACCGCAAAGAACGTTGGTTTGTATTTTGAGCTCTTTAGCGAAAATGTAGAACAAATATATTCAAATTCTGCTTTGTGGCTTTCTCTAAAAATGAACTATTACTCTTTAGCTTTCTAGTGAAAATAAATTGGAATCTCTTGAATACTGTTGAGGGGCTACAGCCACAACATCACTCATTATTTCTGCTAGTAAGTGGGAGCCTGAGAAATAACAGAACATATCAACCTTGGAATGCAATGCAGCTGGAACTCCAAATGCAACGGAAGGAATCTCCAAACGAAGCCTTTGGTTTCAGGGTCACAGAGTGAACTTGAGGCCAGAATGTACATACACTGTGTGAAAATATGCGCGGAAACAACACCAATTCGTCAAGGCTCTTATCAGTAATACTGTTATGCAAAGTTGGAATACAATAGTGAGTCGACTTTGCCTATTGCCAAGACTCTGCAAAAATATTCAAACTAAACCCACCTGGTGTTTAAACCATGTCTGAGTGATAGTCTCCATGCCAGGGTGAAAACCTAGAGGGGTTTGAGACAGAAGTGCAACGTCAGGTCATTCAACATCTAAAATGTGAGAGCATTCGTTCTGCATGCTGCCACATTTTTATCCATTAGGCTTTCCACTGACGGCCAAAAGCAACAACAGCTACTATAACGTCTGACATGACCCACATCAATCAGCTGTTAAAAAGACTTTAACAAGACACTGTAGTTCTTTTTACAAGCAGGGAGACAGGTGAGAGGTCTGGAAGATGTCAACAATGAAAAGGCCTTACATCATCACTGGCTCTGGTTCAGGCCTTTGTTTGATGGGAGCCCACAGGACAATGATGATGGCAGGAGTAGTGTATCCCACACCCACTATTTAGTTCAAAAGGAGAATATGTGACACCATTAAATCACTGAGTCCAACAGCTTCAGCCCATTAAGTCGGTTTAAGATATGGTGAATAGCTGAACTCTTCCTGCCCTGTGAGGAGGAGACACACTTTTAAATCACACGCTTTTGTGAAAGGACACAGTTTGACAGGTAGAGCAGCAGCAGACAGCTTTCAGCTAGAGTTAAGTCATTAAGGTCATCCCCTAAGCTAATTGTCCTCATATGTATGCATAGCAAAACAGCTGTTAATGCATTCTAACTTATTAATGAAAACTGTACCGACGATAAACTTGTCTAAAGGCTGGATATGAGCATCCTCGCTACAGGAGGATGTGCTTTTTTTTTGATTCATTCAACAGTTTGTATATGCAGCATTGTTACATTATTACCTCAAATCGGATAACAGCTCATTAAAAAAAGCTCATTTTCAAGGTCAACACCTTAGCTGACAGCTTATCAGAAAAGCCCTAGCCTTGAGTTTCCCAGATAATCACACATTGTTACAAAGTCAACATGCCTTTAAATGTGAAATGGAAACATTTTTAAAGTGTTTGAAGTTTATCAGCTCTCTTGAAGCGGTGACTAAAAGGCACGGTAACATAGAATACAAAGGTAATACCTTAAAGATTACAGTCATTAATATGTGCAGATCATCTTCTGATGGAAATTTCTTGACTATTAAGTTGATCAATTCATTTCTACTTTATTAGATCACATACAAGGAGATCCTAAAAATAAAAATAAAAACATAACTCCTATTAATAAAATTGTCACTTTTAATGCAATGCTGTAGATCAAATGTTGCTGGTTATATGGACTCATGCATGCTAAAAGAATACATCTTTACCAAGTTGCATGTTTGACCTATAACATGCACATGAGCACAGGGACACAAAAACAAACATGAGCACAGCACACACAATGTTGCAGGTGGTGAAACATTGAGGATTGTCCCGGTCTCACAGATCAAATATCCTGGTAGGAGGAGACGTATTCTGCTTTGATATAAGATGACAGTGTCACTGCAAACTGCTCCTTTAAATCACCCACCATGTAGCAACCAGCTACGCTATCAGAGACTGATACAAAAGTGACTCATAACTCTGATGACACTTGGCTGACCTGGCATAACACTGATGACATGCAAATGTCAAACAAAGTGACTTCATCTGATAAGATTACATGAAAATTAAAGAATACAGCTTCTAATTCATCAAAACAGGCTTTTTGGTAATCAAAACAAATTCTTGATGTTTCACCATTCATCTGAGTGACTTTTGGAGTCCAGAGGATTACTTTAATTTGTTCTGACACCTTCCCACCTGGATGACTCAGCTGACGCTACACTGGCTTTTGGTAGGTGCAGTGTTATTGCCCGATAGCTGCAAAATGTACTCGGTATATGCTGGAGCTGCCAACGCGAATCATCAAGACGAGAGATCCAAAACAAAAAACTGGGCTCCAGCTCTGCCTTGATTGCAGACAAAGCTGAAGTTTTAGACATGGCTGCCTTCCAGCCCAAACTGCACTTTATCAGGATCCAATGACCTTCTAAAAACCTGGAGTGTCTTTTTTTTTTAAGGAGCAACTACATAGACAAATCTGCGATAGTATAAGAAGGGGAACAATGTTGTTTATCACAAAGAATGTGACATTTGGAAGAACTGAAGTAGGGCTGAACTTTGTGGAGTTGACGACCTCGAATTGGAGAGGCAAAATTATGATTGTTATGCTGAACTTTAGACCTTGATCCTTATTTTCAAACTCACTAACTATACATTTTTAAAAATAAACCTAGAACTTAGCAAGGGCAGCATTTTCAGTCAACTGTTGAGTGTTAATTCATTTTGATCATTTATTCATGTGTAAAGGGGAAACTGTGAGCGCGATATTGGAATAAATATGAGCAGTTTACTGCCCCTGACCTCACCAAGAATATCAAAAATTAAAATATGAATGTGATACCGCATGCATCTCCATAAAGAAATTGGTATTTTACTTCCCCGGTGGGTCAGCGTGCAGACCTAGCTGCAGAAGTGAGAAAGGATTCAGTGCCTTGTTCAGAGACACTTCAGAAAATGCGACGCGTGAACCTGGATTGAGAGGCAGGTTTTGAGACGGAATCACACACACAGAAGTGTGATTACAGTCCGCACATCACATTTGCATCCTAAGGTGATAAGCTTGAGTAAGCAAAAGAAACAACACTGATTCATCCAATTTCACTACAAACTACAGCAATAACATTTGCATCTGGTGTGAGTAACACTACTGTTCCATTGCAACTGGCCCCTCTTTGAGTGTGTGTGTGTGTGTGTGTGTGTGTGTGTGTGTGTGTGTGTGTAGGTGTGTGTGTGCGTGTGTGTGTTCGCTCCTTAACCTTTGGGTCACACCTGTTTCCTAGCTCAAGCCCAGGCTCAGGCTAAGGGGGCGAGGTTGAGGGTCATGGTGTCACATGGCACTTCCTTCTCAGATCTGTTTCAGAGCCCACACAAACACATTCATTCTGTCAACCAAGAAATGACCTATTATTTATGTCACTTCATTTTCTCCAAATGTTTGTGGGATTCATATCAACCAAACACATTTGGAAATCTCTCAGTTGGCCGTATAGATTTAAGCATGAATACAGTCTATTGATGTAAATGTTGTAATTTACCTTATGACAGGAACACGAAGATACATTTTTCTTGGAATTTGAGCAAACCTTTATGCAATTTAATGTAGAGGGACTGTGCATAATGACACAATGTCTTTGAAGTGTACTGCAGTGCACAATCATAACTCAATCGCTTCCTCCAAAAATACTATTCTGCCTCAGGGAAAAAAACAATGCTAATTTTGAATCAATGATTCGATACGCAAAAGGAAAACAAAGAATATGAAACAGATTATCTATGTAATGCTGATGTTCAGAGATGCAGCACTGGCTCATCAAGATAATTAGTGTATTGGAACTTCTTAAGTTTGTTTCGTTTTCGTTTTTAGAGAGGCAAACAAGCAGAGCGTGTCTGCTTTATCATTCAAAATTCAAAGATTAGAATTTGTTTCATTGCTAACTGGCATCTGCTTCGTAAACTAAACTATTCTCTGTGCACACAGTGAGAAGCCTCAGTTCAGAAGAAGCTCGTTGATCTTTCTGGCAAACAGAAACAACTGAATCCTCCCCATGCACTTGAATATGAAGGGAATGATTTTGAACATCTCACTGCACTGCAATTTCACGATATGCCTCGAGGCCAGTGAGTCATCTACGTCAATCCTTCACAACACAAAAAGAGCCTTTTGTAAAGGAAAAGGTAATTTACTTCACATTCATGTCATCTCCTCTAACACATCGCTGTAATAGTGTTGATCAATACAACAGCTGAATGCCTGTGGTAGGCAAACAGAAAGGTGAAAGGCAGATCATATACATGAGACTGTACATGTATAGCATCTGCAAATAACAAATGTCATGAAATGCTTCTGCTCATTTAGTTATATATCCTGCAGCTGTCAGACTTCATCTCTATCAGTCAAAGACACTGTGAGACACACACAAAGACCTCTTGCAGGACCTATGAAATAGAAAGATCAAGATCACCACAAAACACTATCTTCCTGTTGCTCCCCACAAAGAATGTCAGGTATGTTCACATTCACAATTCAGAAATGTAGGAAACAATCCAGAAAATATTTGTCCCACTCAGTTTGGGGACGGACATCCGCAGGGCACATCTGAAATCTCTGCAAATCTGCCACCCCATCCGCTTTAAACAGGTGAAGAAGTAACAATGTCAGATCCCTGCCTTTGTTGACACTGTCAACCTCACGAGTGGTAATCAAAACAAGAGCAAGGAACAAGTAAAAACAAGAACTGGCAACTACAGTCCCACATGAACGCACAAAGAAGATCTCATTTATCAAGAGTCTGTTTTCAATGGGCTGAGGTTTAGAGCTGTAACGTACCTCAACTTCCACTGGCCTGAACTTGTGACACTGAAACTGAAGAATGTTTCACTTTCACAAACACAGGCTTCACATTAAAAGAAGGGTTTGTTGTTCTTGTTATTGCAGAAGATCAAAAGATATAAAGGATTTCAGCAGAAATGCAAAAAGGATTTGATTGCTATGGAGTGGTAAGGTTGTTGTTTTCCTGCTACAGCTGACAATATGTTTGCACATCTTGAGACATCTGACCCACAAGTGTGATGTGTGATTTTGTGAAAGATTATGAGCAAGATGAGCAATTAGCTGATTAACAATATTTGCAGCGCTCTACACTGCTCATTGTCTCTTCACGCTTAGACCTAGAACTGAAACAGTTAAGTAAATTCATGTATTAGTTGAACCGTTCTCGTAAGTCCTTAACATGTTTTATTTCTTATTTTATAAAATGCCTCACATTCATTGATTCCAGCATTTCAAATGTAGGAATGTTCTGCTTTTCTTTGAGATATGTGATAGTAAATGCCTTTGGGTTTTGGATTATAGGTTGAACAAAACAAGTTTTTAGAACAGTTTTACCGTGAAACTAAATATTGTTTTCAATTCTGTCCTGAACAACAAAACAGAAATGTTCATTCTTGCATGCAGTCTGTTGCCTACCTCAGAATAATGGGAACCAGAATTACATTTTTGATAATACTTTGTCCTTTCTTCAAACTAACTACACACTATGAATTATTCTTGAACCTTTAGCCGCTGTCCATCAGATTAAATACTCTCTAGTCTAGACGGTTCAGAAATCACCAAAGACTTTGATGTTGACAGGTGAAAATATCACCTTTAAAAAACGTTCATGTTTCTCCTACAACCTCCAATTTGCTCACTTACACACCCGCATTAAAATTTTAATTTCTGTCATTACCTGTCAGAGCCTCCATGCACAATCTCCATTTTTTTAGATAACCGGCAATTAAGAGAAGCAATTTCCAATAGAAAATTAAATACAGTACTGATACTGTTATAATGTGTGTTAGTTAATGCTGTAGGCGAGAGAAAGTAATGTTCAAAGCATGCCTCTGATAAAAAAAACTATTACTAGTATTAAAGCCTGGTGTAATATACACAGCTCATTTATGTAATACATTAGCTACCACATGTCTTGTGGAGTCTTGTGTAGATGTCTTGACATGGGGATAATGTGGGCGATCATTTGTAAAAGGGGTCTCACCTGGGTCAACCTAGACCAGAGGTCAAGACAGGATGATCCCCTACACCTGTACACCATGTACAGTAGGGTAAGGGGGGGTAAACTGCACCTTTAAATAATATAGTATACTCAATCCAATCTTTTTTTTGTTTATTTATTTAGCAAATCAGTATAACTCTAAATGTAAACGCACATCAGAGACTCACACTTGGTGACAGAAAGATTTTTTTATTTTATGAGTTTATTGTTATAACTTGACGTTACAGTAGTAGCGAATATCTCTTCTGCAGGTGACAACGCTCATTGCTCTGCATGTCCTTATTATAATAATAATAATAATAATAATAATAATAATAATAATAATAATAATAATAATAATAACTAAATATCTCTCATATAAAACCATCTCCTACTATTTTCCTGAAAAAAAACAAAAAAAGAAAGACCCGTGGTGGTCCCTGGACTCCTGTTTGTTCGGCAGCGGTAAGTTCCTATCCCATTTTGTAAACACCGAGAAGTTGTATTTAGGGTATGGGCTCCTTCCCAAACCAGGAGGACGCTAAACTAAACTTTTGACACAAGCAGCAGCATCAACTGTCTGAACAAACGGAGCAAGTCCACCAGTAGTGTAACCCTCACTCAACTTATGACAGCAGCAGCTAACGTTAGTTATGTTGCAACGTTACGAAGTGTGCACGCGATCGCTAACTACCTATCCTTCACTACCGTAACACGTAGCAACGGCTAGCAAACTTCTCCGCCGTGTTCGCGTCCCCTGGTGGACTGCGTTACAGTATAAGCGCTAACGTAACTCACAGAGCCGTTAGCTTATCCGTGAAGACACGACATTTCCCCCTTGCTGTACAAACTGGAACTTGGCAGCCGAAGGAAACTGCAGAGACTTGTGGCTTGAGACACTTTCAATTTGGGGAGGGGGGGGGGGGGAAGGAACCCTTAGCTAACTTTTCCATACCTTTCAAACGCCGAATATCTCCCCGCCGATACTACCACTACTTGGCAGCCATAAATCCTGGTTTTGACAACGTCGTCCTCGGCAGGAATAACGAAAATCCGAGAGTGTGTAGCTGAACTGTTGCCAGTGCCAGTGTTTTCTCGCACACAGCTCCTCTCTGCGTGGCTCCGGTAACAAACAGCCGCTGCAGTTTTTTCCACCAGCCTGGAGCGGGAGCGAGCGCACTGGGATACTGGGCAGGCCAGTGAAACCGCGTGCACGCGCAATTTACAAGGCATACCAAACCGTCTGTAGAAATGTGGAAATCGCAGACGTTCAAACTGTTTGTTCTGCATGTGTAATAACAATGAAACATGTATTTTGTCACGTTATGAGATATGAGTTTGCAATATGGTAAATTTGGTTTTTTTTGCAACTTTTCACGAAAGTGACAGGATGTGAAAAAGTTAGTTATTAATCAGTTAATGAATCAATTAAATGAAAGAAGTGGAGCCTGAAGTTATTTTCACAAAAAGTCAAGAAGGAACTTTCACGCTGATTTTTTTTAACATGGATTCACAAAATAATTATATGTTGTTGCTAATGTGTCCATCTTTTCTATTTCAAGACCGTTTTATATACAAATATGTACTGACAGCAGGTGCAATTAATATAATAATAGCTAGATTCAATTAGATTTAGCCATCATCATTAATATTTATTACACCAGTGTGTTTCCTACTTTGAAAAGCCTAAATGTCTGCAGAGAAAAAAATCCATATTCAATTTCACATTTAATTAGTCTCCAAAGTAAGTTTATGAAAATGTGATCTGCAAATGCAATTTCACATAGGCGATCATATCCTTATACAGATGGTAAGGGACTCTGGGTAAGGCATCTTTTATAGTCAGTATTCAATGTTTAGTGTTCAGTGTTCAATGTTCAGAGGTTTTAAAAAAAAGTTTTTTTACTTAAATACAATGTTGAAGTGGTTAGGGTTACAGGTTTACGTCATACAAAACATATCAGAGGGAAACCTTTTACGTATTACTTTACCACATTTCTTTTGACAGCTATAGTTATTTTGCAGAACAAGATTTCCACATACAAAACATCTGAACAAACAATCTGAAATAGTATGAGAATACTACTCTTAAAGGGGCTAGTCTTCATAACAAGTACTTAATATTTAAAGTACATTTTGTTGTACGACATTTGACTGAAAGATTTGTACTCGTAATGGAATATCTTTGCATTGTGGTATTGATACTTTTACTCAATTGAAGGATTGCAATACTCCTTCCATCACTGCCAATGACCTTGTATGTTACATTTCATTGAAGCATACCTCCCATGCATTACTATTTTATTCTCGGGTATGACATATATGTTGCTGTGACATTAGTTTGTCACAGTGTTTCATGCCTCCAAAGAAAAGCCACATTCACTGATGATGAATTATGAGACCACACGTCAAAGCTTATGTGATTTCTAGTAATTTGGAAAACTGTGTTTAGATGGAAAAGACTGCTGACATGAGGAGGAAGCAAACTGATGTGCAATACAAAGCCACAGTGAGTGTGTGTATGTTAAAGTTATTGGAAAACGTTGAGAGCCGTCAGTGTGTCTTTAACTGACACTAGCTTCTCAGAAGGGATAATGACTTCTGGAGAGGAAATCCCCTCCTCTCCTGCTGCCTTCAGGTGCTGTTGGAAATATTCTAATCATAATTAAAAGCCAAGTTCACATGAAAATCACAGGTAAGTGGTAAGTGTAACTGTAAAATTATCTGTTTTTTCATTCTACTCTAAGTAATGTTTAGGATACCAACAGCGTTTGTAATAAATCACACGTGTAGATGTTGGATGTTAATGCTTTGCAATTCAGATCGCAGGCAGTGTGTGGAAGCTTTAACCTGTTCCTGTCCGGAGAGTCTTGAATAAAAATCCAGTAAAGTAATACATTGTTTGTTACAGGCAGCAGCAACAATAGTTAAGACACTTACAACTTTAAGAACTTAGACACAAGAGCTTATGAGTAGAACCTGAAGGCAACATGCATTTGGGAAGAGGAGGAGGAGCTGAGCCAAAGGTTGACATGTGGGAATGACTCACGTTTTTTAACACATTCCAAGCATTGTTTCCTCCTCCTCCCTGCCCCTGCCAGGCACTGAGGCCAAGGTTTTTCCAGGGCTGGGGGAGATGGTCCGGATGATGGAGCAAAGAAGAGGAAGGATGACTCGCATTTTCCGCCTTTGCCGATTTAGAGTAATTCTCTCATTCGCCAGCTGAATAAATAAGACTCTGGGTTTTGTATGATTTAATTAAACCTGCAGAAGAGTGACATGCATGTCTTAAGAGATTATCTAAGGAAGGAGCATGATATAAAAATGAAGGGCACAACCCCATTTGGAAATTGTTCATTTGAAGAAGTTTGCTTTTGCATTAGATGCTGAGGCAGTTTTAAAAAAGCCCTTTAGGGTTTAGAGCATTACTGTATAATAGTGGTATGTTGTAAGTAAAGTCAAGGTAATGTCAGAGGAGCTTTAAAAATATCAAGACAAA
Source organism: Cottoperca gobio (assembly GCF_900634415.1). NCBI lineage: Eukaryota > Metazoa > Chordata > Actinopteri > Perciformes > Bovichtidae > Cottoperca > Cottoperca gobio. The sequence continues at coordinate 22,314,191 of NC_041360.1, forward strand.
TATCTTTTTTGACAAATTCTGTCATATTGTATTACTACATTACAGTATTTTGTGATGATTTGTAAGCAGTGGCGTTCCAAAAGCATGTATACCTTGACAAGATCACTTTACCGTTCCACTTTTTTGTCTGTATGACCAAATAACTTTGAAATAGATAAATGAGAGGTCAACAAAGTAAATCAATATGCATAAAGCAACAATTGTATTTCATGCAATACCACTAACAAACTCTGTTATACACTGGTTTTATCATCAAATGTGTCAAAGTGATCAAAATAATCAATATCAAAGGTTTTAAGGAAAATTAAATTTCAAAAAAACATTTAGGTCATCTGATACACTGGCAGCAGTAAAGTTGGTCGTTGAAATCTGAGCCTGAAATGTTGTCACAAGCAGTTTTAGCATCACAGTCACTCCAACCGATGTTTTCATGAGGGTGTTGAGCGAGCCAGTCACATAAAGCGAAGATAATCCAATCTGAGAAAGTGAGGCAGAGACAGGGCGGTGTGAATCAGGGTCGGCCGGGAAAGACGCAATGAAATTTGAAGTGACTCAGAAACAACAGAGTTTAAAATAAGGACACGGTCCTCGATGATGAAATAGAAGAAACAATTAAGATTTTACTTTTCCCTCCTGTGGAAGTAAAAGAAGCTGACACACGTTACAGAGTCTCAATCTAAAGAAACATCATGTCACCCATCAATGTATCTCACACACCTTTTCTACATATGATAGAATAGTTTGCCCATTGTCGTATCAACATGCTTTTCTTTGAGGAAACTCACAAAAATGTTTGAACTGGAGGGATATCTGTCTCCTGTCGAATCCCTTTACTTCCATAAGAACTCATTTCCTCCAGACATGTTGAGAAAAAGCCATGAAAGGAGGCATTCTACCAGAAGACATGAGTTACAGCCTTTGTTAAAGTATTTTTAAGCAAACCACAGATGACAACCAAGACACCAGCTGCAGGGAAGCTCTGCTTGTGTAAGAGCTGACCTTAATGTCCCATCAGGAAACTTAACTGAGAATCATAAGACATTATTCCGCTGATCTGTTTGAAGAGGAACTGTAACGTTATTATAGATGATCCTACTCATCATTCGCTGTTGCATCTCACTGTAGATGATAAACACATTTCCATTAATGACACATAATCAGGGCAGAGCCACATTGCCATGCCTGAGTACACTAGCTTATTTTGACCATAACAGTGCACGGGATTGTGCTAACAGAAACCATTCAGGACATCGAGACCATTAAGTGCCAATTCAGCACATGACGCCTGACTCATCCCCTCTGCTCTGAGTCACTCCCTCCCTCCGCTGGTCCAGGATCTGGGGCTCTTTGCTTGAGCTGGCTCCTCTCTCATAATGTCAACCTGCCACTCCACGGGCAGGAAGCTGGCCATGGATGCAGACATGACCCCGCTGAGGAGGAAGGGGCTGTTTTCATTTCACTGGGTCTTTCTTTGTGAAGACAAAGACTGGGTGCGATGAGGGGTTGGCGAGAGGAGGGCAAGCCGCGGGATATCATGAGGGACTGGAGCACAGTCACACTGCTTCCAATAATTTGGTCATGTCTCAAAATAGATTTGTGGAGAAATATTAGCAGCTTGGAGGTACGTGAAACAGGTCAACGTCAGGACCTAAACTCAAGTCAAAATGTCATAACAAGGTATGAGCCGTTACTCGTATCCCTTATCCCCCTTTTCTGTGTTGTGTTTTTGGAGCTTTGGGGCAACATCAAAGCAAAAACAAAAAGCTGTAGCTAAGCTCATTATACAAATGAGCTTCGGGGCCTGCTGCACACACCAAGCAGTTCACATGTGAAAGATGATACCACAAGTTAAAAGGTAAACAATGTCTCACTGGACACAGAAGCTTCACTGGATGTAGTTCATGTCCCAAAGCACATCTAACACAAACACAAGAGCTTTGGAGATTTCTTTAGATTTTTCATTTTTTAGCCACAGCATGGCTGCAGGGACGGTGATGTCGTCCAAACTGATTTAGTTCAACAACATTAGAGGAATTGACACGAAATGTTGTACCAACATTCATGGTCCCCAAAGGATGAAACATAATTACTTTGGTGATCCCCTGACTTTTCCTCTACTGTCAACACAAGCTGGTCGCTTTGGAGAAAAAGTGTCAGCTAAATGAAATGTAATGTCATGTTTTAAGTAGAATATCGTAACTACTGTTGGATGGATTACCACAACATTTAATACACACATTCATGTCCCCGCCAGGATGAAGTACAATTACTTTGGTGACCCCTTAACTTTGAATCTGTTCAATACTTTGGTTTATGACCAAATACCTGCAAAAGTATTGACATTCCATCATTCTGTGTTTTGTGATCATTTGCAAATGTTAGCATGCTAACACACTAAACCAGGGGTGTCAAACATGCAGCCTACGGGGCACACAAAACCGGCCCGCCAGAGGGTCCAATCCGGCCCGCGGGATGACTTCGGCAAAGTGTAAAGATTGGTTGTTTTGATCATAAAGTAAAACAATGTTCCAGATACCTGTGACGAAATGTGTTGTACCTTTGTAGATACACTGTGATCTGTAAGTTGTAACACATGTGTACATGATAAACTGAGGTACAATATTGTTGAAATTGCACCTTTTTTCTTAAGAAATTTCAGGTTCATAATGTTTTGTAAAAAGATAGTTCATTAAATTTGAACATTTTCAGAATGTACTTTTTTTGCACTAAAACGAAGGGAAACATTTGGAGTTGTGGTTATTTACAGGTTATCATGCTGTGATGTCACTGGTCCGGCCCACTTGAGATCAAATTGTGCTGCATGTGACCCCTGAACTAAAATGAGTTTGACACCCCTGCACTAAACCAACATGGACAACATGGTAAACAGTATATCAGCATGTTAACATGATCATTGTGAACATGTTAGCATGCAGATGTTAGCATTTAGCTCAAAGCGTTGCTGTGTATATTGCCTCAGAAGTCCGCTAGCGTAGCTGACTGTCTTGTTAAAGGACACGTTGTTCACAAACTGTTTTAAATCTGCAGATAGATTGCTCATTTTCCTTTGACAATAAAATTATATTACTACCAAAAGAAGCTGGCATTTGATCAACTTCCAGGTTGTAAAATGTCAAACTTTCATAACAACCTGTAAATTGCCAAAGTCCTCTCCACACTGCATCACATGACACAGGAAGCTCGGCTCTGAGGAGCTGGACCTTCGCAACGCGCATGCAAAACTTAAACATGTCCGCACATATAATCAGTATCATAGCAGTCAGCGATCTGTGTATTGTTAGCTCACTATATACACCGACACACTCTCTTGTGGGAACAGAACATCTGTTAGGGACATAACACTGCGACTCATGCAGCCATTGTAGACAGGAAGTCTCAGCTGGCAAAGAGGAAATGGGCATCCGTGAATGGAAACAGGAAAGGCTCATAATATAAAGTCAAAAAGAAATACAGTACTATGCTAGCAACTTGATACTTGGCGTCCAAGTTAATTGGTCAGCTTTTGATCAGACAAATAGGAATTCATTTAAAATTTCCAAGCAAAGTATAACGTAAAGCTGATTTATTTGACCGGATTTATGACAGTCATCTACAGCCATTTTGTTCCTCATTCGAGGCCGTGTGAGTGGGAAAATCCTGCAGCATCATACAGTAGGTCGTTGTTTCCCCAAGCTGAGTGCAGCCAAGTGGCTGTGAATGTTCCACAGTGCAAAGTAATTGGTCTCTTTCTCCAGATTCTGGTAAATTACAGCAGAGCTGCTTAATTAACCTAACCAACCCAAATCTGTTCGACTCCAAATCTGCTGTAAGTGAAGCTATGGCGCTGAATAAGCACAATTACAAACACTTGACGTATTACAGCAGATTAGTCTCATAATTCTTTTTGATAGTTACTTAAAAACTAGGCTGTTAAAAAGCAACAATTATTACTAATGTGATAAATCTCAAACATTTACAGTAGTTTGGCAAATACTAATACTTGTACTAATACAAATACTTGTCAAATTGTATACACGCCATCAAAGAGATCGTTCTAACACTTTATAGTTGCTGTTTTATAAACTACAGAAACTTTATTTATTTATTTTAACAGATATCTTTTCGGCATTTCTGCTTTATTGCATCGTGATAGTTTGAGCTACTGAGACTTCCTGAATAATGGTACCCAGTGTATCTAACTTTGACTTTCATTTCAGTGCAAACATATTCCCAGCATGTCGTCAACGTGTCCAAACAAACCGACTGCTCAGGTGATGTAAATACGTTTATTGAAAACACAAACACTTTTTCACACAGGGAAAAAATAAATGGCACATGTTTGTCTTCAACAGAGTATAAAAAGGAAAGTATTTATTCGGATATAGTAAATACAAACCCACTGATTTTTCCTTTGATCAGAACATGTTTGCTAATGCTTTAGATATCGTTGTGAAAGCATTTGCTATAAATGGACATAAAGACAGAACAGGAGCAATGAGTGACATAAAACACTCTCATGTCCTACCATTTGATTATTTTACAAAACAAACTACATCTATATTAAAGGGTAAACAGAGTTTAAAAAAAATGTAAAACAATAATAAATAAATATGAGACGCTACATCACCTTCACTTACATCAACTTAGCAGAGTAACAAAAGATGCTTTAAAAATAAATTGGGAGGACAGATGGACAGGAAGATCCACCGTCAAGGAGCAGCCTCTGCTGTGAACCTCAATCCTTTAGGTCCAATTATCTGGCAAAGGTATGACAGCAAAACACTCATTATTCATTCACTGAAACAAAGAAATATCTAACAATCTGAAACAATTAGGAAGCTTGAGAAAAGCTAATAAAAGGATGTTCAGGTGAAACTGTCCATTAGACTCATGTATTTATGTCCAACTGAGAAAGACATTTTAAAGGCTTCTTTAATAAGGCAATACATTTTATTGACAATTAAACAAAAATGTGATCCAACTCTCTAATAAACTATGTTCCCCCAAGAACATTACGATCATCCACTACTGGCTTATTAAATGTTCCCAGAAACATCCAAAAGAACATCGGGGATGCAGCCTTTTGCAATTATGCACCAAAGCTATGGAACACTTTACCTGCAGACATTAGGGAGGCAAGCTCTCTCAAGTATCTTCAAAAGTAAACTAAAAACATATCTCTTTACTTTAGCCTTTTAATAGTGATATTTTATATCTCTTTACTTCAGCCTTTTAATAGTGATATTTTATATCTCTTCACTTCAGCCTTTTAATGGTGATATTTTATATCTCTTTACTTCAGCCTTTTAATAGTGATATTTTATATCTCTTTACTTCAGCCTTTTAATAGTGATATTTTATATCTCTTCACTTCAGCCTTTTAATGGTGATATTTTATATCTCTTTACGTCAGCCTTTTAATAGTGATATTTTATATCTCTTTACTTCAGCCTTTTAATAGTGATATTTTATATCTCTTCACTTCAGCCTTTTAATGGTGATATTTTATATCTCTTTACTTCAGCCTTTTAATAGTGATATTTTATATCTCTTTACTTCAGCCTTTTAATAGTGATATTTTATATCTCTTCACTTCAGCCTTTTAATGGTGATATTTTATATCTCTTTACTTTAGCCTTTTAATAGTGATATTTTATATCTCTTTACTTCAGCCTTTTAATAGTGATATTTTATATCTCTTCACTTCAGCCTTTTAATGGTGATATTTTATATCTCTTTACTTTAGCCTTTTAATGGTGATATTTTATATCTCTTTACTTTAGCCTTTTAATGGTGATATTTTATATCTCTTTACTTTAGCCTTTTAATGGTGATATTTTATATCTCTTTACTTTAGCCTTTTAATGGTGATATTTTATATCTCTTTACTTTAGCCTTTTAATGGTGATATTTTATATCTCTTTACTTTAGCCTTTTAATGGTGATATTTTATATCTCTTTACTTTAGCCTTTTAATGGTGATATTTTATATATTTTTATCTTAGTCTTTTAATGGTGCCACTTTAAACTAATTTAAATGATTTCATAAATGTTTGTCATGCCTGGTTTAACATTGAATGTGTAAAGGTAACTGAGATGAATTTCAGAGTGTGTATTTTTGAAAGGCCTGAGATCAAATAGACTGTTTTACCATGGGAAAAAGAGGAAGGTTCTCTGATAAATGTGTATTGGAGAAAAACTGGCTTTAACCGAATGGAGTAAACCAGTTGAAGGGCAACAGGGGCCCATTGTTGATCTCATGCTTTCAAAATATGGCTCTGACAGTTTAAAACATTTACAAGAATAGTGTGATGAATGTGATTTCCCGGCAGGAGGGTCGTTAAGTACGACACAGATACAGAAAAACTAGGCGTGATTTCCAATGTTATTTTATACTATTTTAATTCTGCTATTTTTATAATGGTACTTCAGACTCATTTACATCAACACCTATTATTGTACTGTAAAAGCTCTTATTCTGTCCTTGTACTAATTGTTATGTTTTAGCTGTGAAGCACTTTGGGCTGCAATTCTTGTATGAAAGGTGCTATACAAATAAAGCTTATTATATTATTATTATTATTATTATTATTCGTTAGATTTATCGATCATTTAAATTCTCACCTGTCCAAACGGTTGACCACGTCTCTCACGGTGTTGATGAGATTCTCATGTTCTTGGGGGCTACTGACGATGACGCTGTGGAGCTTCTTCATGTAGGAATCAATGCTGTCCAGAGTGGGCGTTTCTCCACTGGCTGCGGGACGACAGGTTTGTGATGTTAGTACTTAAAAATGCATTCAGTACATGCGGTTGTTTTTAAGGTGAAAGATTATAACAGGACGACATAAAGCTTGAAAAGGTACAAATGGGGGTAGACAGTTTATAATACAATGATTGTTCCACTAAGTGAAGTGTCATTTGTTTCTTATTAATGGCCACAGAGTGTATATAAAAAACTTTCATCCGCTTTCGCGTTTACAGATATGGATGTTTTACGTTGGAACATTTTTGGCGGCGGCGGAGATGACCACTAAAGAAACCACGGGCTCAATTCAATATGACAACATCAGTCAGAATATGAATGATGCGAGCACAACGACACCATCCACGACTTGTCGCTACGGATGCTTTCGCTGCAAGCAACATCAAAGGATGTCCCACGACTGCATTGAAATATTTAATATTGAGCAAGTGCAATGACTGGCATCTCCAGTTTTCTAGTTAACCTACATAAAGCAAGTTAATTAATGGAAATGGCTCAATTGCCGCAAGAACCAATAAAATCGGAGGTAAACATGCTTATACTCGGAGAAAGCTTTGAAGTTAGCGGTTAAACATTTATCAACACTTTCTTCCAAGCTGAATGTGCCACAGAGCCTCCCCGAGGCTGGGTCTAAGTGGATTTTGCAATCATCTTTCATCGTCGAGCTCTTATGAAATAATTCCAGTGGTGTCACTCGGTGCTGTTTGCAGAGTCCGTGTCTCTGCTGTGTGAGCAAGAAATTCAAATAGGTGTGGAGCAAACGACGAGAGAAATCCTGTGGGTGTGAGCTCGGCACGGGTTCCTGTGTGTGCAGAAAACAAGTATAAACAAGGTAGGGAACGGCATTCCTTCAATTTAAATAAGGAACAGCTTTGAATTAAGAAGAGCTCACGGCCTGAGTACATGACCAGACTCTGAGAGGACAGCAAGGCCGTCCCACAGGACAATCTGTTTTCAGAATTTATCTCTACAGGACACATGTGAGAGTTCAATGCACAGCGGGTGTTTGAACATGCCCGTCATTCATGTCTCACCAACTTAAACTCGGACTCTGGGACCAATAGTTTACCGCAGTGCTTGCGTTTGTGTCTAGGGAGGCATTAATGGTATGAGATATTAAGTCAAAAGCGGTATATAATGTGCATTGATCGATATCAGCAAGCCCATAAGCCACGTCGCACTTTCAGAAATAAAAGCAAAGCTGTTTTATTTCCCCTCACACCGCAGAATGTACATTTAATTTTCGTCGAAGATTCCCAAAATGAATGGTTAAATTCTACACTGTCGTAACAGATGAGACAAGAACTCTTTATCAGCAAATATCTGGCAAACTGACTGGGAAAGTGCTGAGTCATGTATCATCTTTTCATTGAGACAAAAAAAAAGACAATTCTATCTGAAGAAGTTCCCTTAGTTAGAATAGATGCAAGTGGAATAATCATTACTCATTTCTCAACAGGTGAAAGCTGCTGGAAACACTTCACAGTGGAGTTTTCTTTGTGTGATTAAATCACAAATATATTTTTATATATTGACACAAAACTTTACCATATCCGCTGCTTCTGTTACCTTTCACAATAAGAGCCCCCAGACCTTGAGACTTATTTTGCTGTATGCTTGGAACTGAAGAAAGTGACATTGGTTCTCACCTGGCAGAGGTACGGAGGAGAAGCTGGAGGTGAGCGCCTGCCGCAGGGTCTCCAGGTGTTGGTGGAGGAGCCCGTTGCGTCCCCTCTCTTGCATCACGTCACCTTCCAGACGCTCCACTGCCCCGCGCATGCTCTCCACATGTTTCTGCAGCGCTGCGTTGCGCTCCTCGTACTCCATGTTGGTCTTACGCAGCTGCCGCATCTCCGCTTCACGTGCTGGTGTGGAATACAGAAAGACGCAGAGAAAGTGAAAGGATGGGAAGATGAGAGGGAGAAGCCTGGAGCGATGGTACGGCGAAACACAGCAGTCGGTGCCTTCATTTATTTTTGATTTGCTCGGAGAGGTGTGTTCTTTCCAAAGTTTAGGGCATGGCGGAGTTTGTTTGACTGTGGAACTATTCTGGGAGCACTATAACACGAAGTTCTCTTGAGGTAGCAGAGGAAGAGGTTTAGAAACACTTAGACAAATGGAGTTACAGCTCACCGACTACAACAAGTTCCTCAACAAGGACAGCCGGCTGTGTTCAAAGCTCTTTACCTTTGCTGTGGTTGAGAAACTCCTCTGTGAAGATCGGTATATCGAACACAGTTCTGTCCTTCCCTTCTGCATCCTTCTGTTGATAGCCGGAGACAGAGAGAGGGAAGAAGACAAGCTGAAGAGTGAAAACATTTGGCCACACAGCTGACAGTGAGGGTTGGTCATTTATCTGGGCGGTAGGTGGGTGGGTAACTGATTTCATACCTGGCCACAGGGGAAATACAGCGATACAGTTTAAGAAATGAGGAAGGGGAAGTAATTTCATCAGCAGTGCTGCTAAAATATCAAAGGCCCTGAAATGGTTTGCAATACATCTGCAATATAAAAATGTGTTTCACAACAGCGTCACAAGACACCGTGCAGGTTACTCCTTCCTTTTGAAGGAATGCATCATCCATCCTCATTTCTGAACATAATGTGTCCTTTGAAATCTGGAGGGGAAACGACGATACCCGCACAGGAATGCTGATTCCAATGAAGTCACCTTGACCACAACCCTCCAGCAGTATGCTCTAAGCCTCACAAAAAGGAAACCTTTAATTACATGCACAACTTCATAAAAATGAATAACACACTTAGTAGAAGCCAAGTGTTTGGATTACGAACACAAACACAGCACCAAAGAGGATTAACTTCGCTTTGGTGCTGCAACAATAAACACTTAATGGGTCGACCAAGAGGAGGGCGAACACAACAGAATTACGTCGCCGTGTGAGAGAATACCACGGTAACACAACCTCACAATGAAGTACTTTCTTTGCACAGGTTAACTTGACGACTTTTTGAGAAATTTTATTTGAAAGTTGATTGATTTTTATAGCAAATTCATGTTGATTAAGCTTTTAATAACGCTGCTATTCAAACTCATCTGTATTCAGTATGTGTAGCCTTTTGAATCTGTGATAAATAATTGAAATAAATGTGATATTTACACGTTAGGAAAGTGATTGTGAGTGAGAGTTACTGACCTCGTGAAGAGCTTCACTGGCTACCTGGTGCCCAACATCTGGAAAGGAAGCAAAGAATAAAGAAGGAGCACAGCAGATGATTCATGTCCCCCCCCCCCTCCCCTACATCGTGAACCGATAGAATGAATGAAAGCAATAAAAAAAATGATAATCCCATCTCTGCACTCTTTGTTGTGAACCCACAGAAACGAGGCCGAGCATCTACTTCAGCTGTTTGTGTCGTCGACATTTGAGATATTTAAACCGAGATTCATCCAATAGCAACGAAGCAGAGAGATTTAATGTAGACCATGTGTCGTGTTGGCCTCAACTTGAACCATAATTCATAACCTGAACTGCCATGAACTCCAAAAGTATCCCGTCGCCTTTGCCACATTTCCATTGACTGAAGCGAAGTCAGCCAGATAATGGAAATATAAATCATGCAGTAAAACTTCTTCGCCGTGTCAGCCTGTTGTCTTTTTATATAAACTGACATCCTGTTTCAAAGCCGAGCGGCGATAAACATGAGCGTTTAAACAGACCGACATCTTCTACGTTAAGCCACAAAGCAGCTCCAACAGGTCCTCTTATGGTTTGGTGCCTTGCTCATGGGCAACCACATTTCTCAAGCCAGTACACACACACACACACACACACACACACACACACACACACACACACACACACACACACGAAGTGTTTGACTTGCCGACTACTTTATTGAGCAGTAACGCCTCCGAACGACTGCGGGCTAACCGCCAGACTATCTGCTTCCAACGGTTGCCGCCGACTTCAATCTCACCTCCCCTGTGGCGCTTGCCCTTCTGCTTCTCCTGGACCTTCCTGGTGAAATGTTTGTAGGCCTCTGTCTTCTGGTACTTCTCCAGCTCACGCATGTAGCGCTCCTTGTCTCGCTCTGCCTCGTCCAAGTATCGCTGCAGAGAGAAGGAGGAGAGGTGAGAAGAGCTGCGGGTGAGTGGGAGTGATTATTTCATCTGGATTAGTTCCTTTCAAAAAGACAAAAAAAATCAGTCATTTCCAAAATTAATAACCTACATTCACCCAAGGCTTGTAACGAGAAGGAGGGGGGAAAAAAAGCATCTTGTAATATAATTAGTTTGGGAATTAGAGGAAACACTAATAAACCCATGTTCATGCAAAGACCTCGTCCCAGGACACTGGTATATCTGACTCAGTTCTGAACTCGTGGTTAAACAATGTGATACGAATCAGCTCTCCAGGCTCTCTCCCGTCTTTCCATTTCAAAACAAAAACATGTTCAGATTCCTCAAACCTTCTCTGGAAAGCACGGCAAGGAAAACAGAAAGTGCTCACAGTGCATAATGGCAGACAAAGCTGAGGAGTTTGGTTAAAGGACGTGTGAAGCGTTGATGCCGGCTTTTTAAAAAAAAAAGAGTTCATTACATGATTTCGCAAAAACGGAATTAAAAGGTGGCAACATAAATATGACTTATGAGCTACTGGTGGAACTCAGGGCAGTGGAAACTGATCATATGTTCGGTCATCTTTTGATAAGCCCATCCAAGGTGTCCCTGGTTGAAGCACAGCGGGATCACTCATATCTTTGCAGTGAAATATCAAATTGAAATGGAAAACTTGCCTCGACATGTCTGTAATAATAGTTCTTCTATCACTACCGGAGACTTTATCCTTTGTAATCTATTTCTGTGTTTCTTACATCCAAGTTGAGGGCGTATCTAGGACACATTACAAGATGCCTTCGACGACGGCAAGACAATCTGTAAAAAGGATGTCAAACTAGCAAACACAGTCATGTGTTTGCTAGTAAGTCAGCTCTGAAACCGTGACACTGTGGACTCGACGGGCTTTGTTCTGACACTCTTTTTGTGCACAGGGAAAACATAAACGAACGTCTCCGCTGGTTTCAGAGTGTTAAATGTGGTTTGAGATTAAGTGTTGGCGTGTTGCAGCTGAATGTTTCAGTCCCGTGCTTAGGGGCAGCGTTGGCGCAATTACTGAGAGCCAAAAGTAATGACGATTAAAAAAAACACATTTTGCTGCACAGTTTATTTTCTTCCACTGCTTTCACAAAACCTGGATTGCCCTAGTTAGCCCCCACTGTTGCACTAATCTATATGAACACATATATGGAAGCTTCTCGTAGGAGACCTCAGACAGAGTAACACACACAATGCAAAGGAAAGAAATACAGAACTTTGACACTTCATTCTTCACAGTTGTTTGCTCGATGTGTAATCCTGTCTGGACCTTCATCACTGACCTGCTTCTCCTCGGGGGGCAGCTTGCTCCACTCGTTGCCCAGCATCCTTGTAATCTCTGGAAAGGGCACGTCTGGACGCTCCGCTCGTAGCTGCTCCCGTCTGTCGTTCATGAAGCGAACGTAGCCCGTCAGGGGGGCCTTGGGTGCATTGCTGTCCTTCATCGGCTTCTTCCTCTTCCTCCCCTTGGTCCAGCTGCCACGTCTGGGTTTCTTCAAAGATAACAACAACAGATATGCTTTGACAGGTTCAGGTTGCATCCCCCCCCCCCCCCCCCCCCCCTTGATATACACTGGCAGGACATTCTTGGAGTTTGAATTGGAAAAACGGATTAAAAATATGTCATTTGACGTCTGTGTGTTCAGCTCGTACCTCATCTCCATTTCTCTGGCCGTTGTTGTCGGCATTGGCTGCAGGAGATGCCGTCTGCTCCTCCATGACTTCCCTGAGTCAAGTCCCAAACTTTGAATTTCGAGTCCTAAAAAAAAGTCATAATGCACTTTGTCAATTTTGACCTGCAGGTTTTGCATACTGCAATTCGTTTCAGTACGCAAACGGCATCGATGTTTCCTCCTGCCGCTCGGTAACGTAGCGTTAGTTCTTCATGGTTCTCTCCTGCAGCTCGATGCTGTCGGGTCGGTTTAAACAAAGTGGATCTGGGGATTAAGTATCCACTTGAGTTAATGAATGGACAATTCATTCATTTGTGACACGCTTTTAAAATGAACATACTTTTAATCTTTGGGCTTGCGGGAGATTATCAAGTCTCAATATCCAGGTGAAGTCACGACTCGCCAGTCATTGGAGTAGAGTTGCAAGTTTTTGGACTTTGCCACCTCTGGTAAGATCTATAAACCTTAATGCTATACGATCTGGAAAGGTCACGGATTAGTTAACGTAAGGCTTGTGTAATCTGGGGAAGCCAGAGACACATTGCTGCCCAATGAAGGTTGGTTAAGCATTTTTTAAGCCAGGGTTGGACTGAGGCGTGGAGCATTGTCACTAGGGATGCTGCCCAGCCAGGAAGTGGAGAGTTTCTGCTCCAAACTCCTCCCAGTCTTGGCTCCAAACCTTGTCTTGGCCAGCCACATTTCCTCTAATACAAATGTCTTGCTGCTATCAATCATTATTGAGCAAGTGAATGAAAAAAGACACCGCACCCCCGCTCCTCAGAAAGCAATTTAGCCTATTTTCAACAGCAGGAAGGAGTGATGTGGAACTGCCTCTTAATTCGAGATAGGAGAACGGCTACATGCTAAAAAGCTTTTAGAAAAACATGAGGTCTTTACATAAAAACAAAACTCATTTGGAAAACTCAAACAAATCCAAATTAATTCAGGAAGCACTTAATTAAAAAGAATACTGATTCAGAGAACTTCCGGGCAAACGGCCCAGGTTGAGCTCTGAAAAAATAGGAACAACATCCTTGTGTTTTAACCTTTCGCCTCTTCTGAATCACTACGTGGGAAGCGGCCCTCTGTATCCTGGATGTGGTTTCTGCCCCCTGTCACTAAGTACTGTGGGAAAAGTCACCGAGGAATTAGCCGGTCTACCAGCAAAAGCACTTTTAAGAGGAGACTATGTGGGGAAAATTCCCCCTACAGTAAACAGTTAAGAAGGGATTGATGCCTGAGGTCAGTTTCTAGTGACACCTATAAATGACTTCATCACAGATACTGCAGAAGAAAAGCTCTGCTGTTAAGCTTATTTGAGCAAGCCTTAGAACAAACTTTACTCTCAGGTAGGGTTTTAAAAAAACTCTTCAGCTAACAAAGAGAATGGAAAATACTGTTAACTTTATTCCTAGTGTTTTGCTTTCCAAACCCAACAAATAAAAGCTATGCTGCAGCGCCCCCTGCTGGGGGAGGGCGCACAATGCATGATACAATGATACATAGCAGGGAGTTTTACCTGGGCAGAATAATGTAACATTACATTATGTGCTTCACTAGTGTTTCAGAGAATCACTTCATGCACAGACAGTGTTGTATTTGGAAACTTCTAAAACATTGCTCTGTATTTGTTATTGGTAATCTATAGGACTGTGTTCTAGCATTTAAATATCCTATGAATCCTATAATATACTAATGTTAACCTCGCTACAAGGGATACAAAAACAGGTTATTCTAATATTTTACAACCCAAATAAATAGCTAAATGCAATTAAATACCACAGTATATTAGTATATTAGCTTGTGGCGTTGCATGTTGGTTGTGTGGCACTTTCTGTATGAGCAACCAGTCAGCAGGGTTGAAAGCGTCGGCTAACATTAATGTTAATCTACATTAATGTAAGAAAATCATTAATGTGGGCAGAATGTAATGTAACGTAGGAACCTATATGTACCATTAAAGTGACAAACATTAACACGTCGATGGAATTCATAAAAACAAAACGTATCAGCTGGCAAACAGCACCATAATTGGCTAACGTCAGTTAAATTAACGAGCAACTTTAACAGCTGCAGTGCATGAAATGCGGTCACTACGGGATAATGCTAAGTTCACCTGTCAGATATTCATGTCGACTAACGTTAAGGTTAAAAATCAAAAGCGTATTGAAGTTATCCTGATTAGAAACAATGGTGTCTAGCAGTTGGACTAGACTGATGTCCTGCTGGCTAGCTAGCTAGCTTTAGCCCTCAGTTAGCAAGCTGTTAGCTAGCAGACGAGCAGCTAACGTTCTGCTTTAGTTTACGTTAACTCGTCAAGATGCGATTTGAAACGTCATTAAATTAGATATTTAATGTACATTTAGAAAAACCATCGAATGAAAACTAACCTTAGATAACGTAATCCGTAGCTGTACCTGTCCAAATGATTTTCCTAATCAAAACAATACAGCAGCAGTCACAACATAGAATCAAACCACATAGACAGGCATGTAGCTCAGGTTTGACTTCGCCCTGCAAGATACTGTTATGTCTGCCTGTGTGTTGTAAATATTGTATCAGATTTGTGTTTGTGCTTTGTTTGAGATGAGAATAACGAGGGAATCAATACAAAAAAATCAGAAATGTATGGTAAATAGATAAGAAATGTTGGCAGTAACTGGATATATTCCGATTCAGCCTATAAAAGATACACACCAGAACCAGCAAAAATATATAAAGTAGATGATGTGCTTTTTACACGTTAATGGAAACCAACCATATAGTCATGGAAGCAACACAAAGAAAAATAAATTATTTAATTACAGCAAACTGCTCTATATATTCTAGTTCTATAGCCCCTCGTTGGTCCCCATTTTCTTCGTGTACACAGTCCGATGTCTTTAAGGGTGCTGCTTCCCCCTACTGTTGGTTCTGCTTATTACGTTTCTTGCAATTTCTCAGAGTTAACTCCCTGGGGAAATTTCAAGCTATATTTATCAGACGTGGAAGAAGGCTACGCATCAGTGCTTGTAGGAAGTATTAAATGGATGAGAGGAAATCTTTCATCTGATTTGGACTTTTGCAGGTTACTCAGGCAAAATGATGCAACCTGTTTGTAGTGCATTCCTTGAGGTCTATGTTGCAGTTGCAAGTTAAAAATACTGCCATCTGCCAAACTGATAGTGAGCTCTGCCAGTGCCACACATACACACAACTCACCAAAAAGCAATATTTACAGTGCTGGAAACCCTGGGGTACAATCAACTTCTGCAAACAATCATATCTCCATATTGCACTGAGCACCCTCCATATATTGATAACATATTTTATTCATTTGACAAAAACAGACTGCTTGTTGAAACCTTCTCTTCAAGCGCAGCATCAACTCCGCGGGCTAATTGGCGTGTCCAAACCGTGAAATTCGGGAACACATTATGGTCCTTTTGTGCACATGATTAATAATGAAGCTCTCGACCTAGAAAACCTCCCCTAACTTGAGAGATATAAAATGAGAGTGAGAGCGAGAAGACTAATACTCTAATTCCAAATGAACAGATCGCAAATCAACACCCAGGCGGGAGTAACCTAACTGTCGCTGCAGTCTAATTGAAACTTTGATTGCAATCTCATTGCAATTACCCAAAGTTAATCCAACCCAATTCTCAGGCTCATTTCGCACATGTGTCGGGCACATCCAGAGTTCAGATAATAAACTCACAAACAGAATCACAACATTTATTTTTTCATCCATATTTTGTGTAGATGCATCAATTGCTGGGGACGTACGAAATGTTTTCTCAGAGATTGGCCCGAAGAAATAGCAACATGAAGATGCTTAAGCACAATTTATGTTATTAAGCCCCTTAACATCACTTTTCTCTCAGTTTCCCCCAAAGTAGTTAATAGTTGGAAAAAACTCTTATTCCACATTTTGACATACATTATATACTCCACCAGCTTGTGCAAGAGTTGGATGTTTTCATGGCCTCACCATTCCCTTGAATGTTATATACTTAAAATGTTTTATGGATCATTTTATAGACATTTACCTAAAATGATGCCTGACATATTTGGCATCTTTGAAAACTTTTAAATCTCCACTGGAAACATTTTGCTGTAATGACTTGCCCACTGGTCAGTGAGTTTTTATGGAGTTTCGAAAAAAAGCATCCACAATCTGTTTAGTCTTCTCCTCCTTAAAGTCACAATGTCCTACGTGTCCAAGAAAGCCTTTCAAATAATTCAGTTGTTGGTTATATTGTCCCTGCAGGTGCTGGACGTAATAGTGTTATAATAGTAGTTCCAGCAAGCGAGTGAGCCCTTAGTCAAATGATTTGTGGCTGCATTGCATTCAGAGGCTGCTGTCAGTGGAAACACTGACGTCTTTGGCTTTTCAACAAAGGAATTTTCCCTGTAAGTCTGTTGAACATCAGTGCAAAAATAGCGAGTCCACAAGGCCCACGCCAAAAACCTGACATTTGGTATTGATTTTTTTTAGATGGCTGAAAAGAATTCTGCTATAAAATCCATTGAAGCTGCAATTTTACCAGTTTTATTTATTTATAATAAAAGTCTCACCACAATGCAACCAGACAGAAATGAAAGCTGCTCGAAGCTCTCAGCTTGTATATGCACAAGGCTGTATCTTTTGGGGCGGATTTACTAGCAATCACAACAACAGGTACGCACATTAGCTATGATAATCATTAGTTGAGTTGAACAGAAAAAAAAATCATCTGCCAATAATATGGTAATCTCTACCAGCAGATATCTCATATTCCAGCTCTCCAACAGTCATGAATTAATAAGCAGCTTTGCCTGTGGAATCATGTTTGTCACTAATTGGCTGACTTGGAACACAGAAATGATGCAGGCCAACTGTTCAACTCCCAGCAGGAACATGTCTGGCTGCAATTTTAACTTTGTTATTTTATTTGTTGTTTTTTTTTCCACCATTCAGCATCAGTGGTCACTGGATTGTGTATTATCACAGCACACAAAGGTTGTGAAATAGCCAGCCAGGTTCAATCAGCTCTGAACCAGAGACTGTTCAGATCCCAGCAGGCATCCAGCTGTCCCCTGTACCGTTATCCACCTGTCATGTCACGTCGAATCATCTGCTCCCAACCCGAGAAGTTTAGTGCAGAGGAAAGATTTTCTGCCACTGGCCCTCTGTGGGTTGGCCATATGTCGTTGCCAGTCGGCCTGTGTGGCCTGGAAAGTGGCAACATTGTGACACACACACACACTGCATGCATCAAGCCCTCCTTCTGCCTCACGATGCCAAGGATGATAATGTCACATGACGTGCCGGGAAGGTGAGAATCGATGCTCATGTTAGTGAATGAGTGGATCATCTGTTGTGAACATTAAGCTTTTGGGTAAATACGTATTATATGATCTGAGTCGTGAATTCTGCAGCTGATAGTCACCAAACACTTCATAATAATAATCATAATAATAATAATAATAATAATAATAATAATAATAATAATAATAATAATAATAATTCACATGTTCAGCCATTTAATTCTCTTTCCGCTCGTATTGTTGCGAGCTAATGTTCAGCTGTAGAGACAAATCAGCATCATCAGCACATTACTTTGAGGATGGGGAGAAACCACATTCACTTGTATTGTCAGGTGAATTATGGAAACAGTTTAACCTTTGGTCAACAACATGAGTATTATTATTATATGTTTATCAAATAGGCTTTTGTTTATGATTAATCCACCTGCCCTACATTGCACAATTCCTTGCACTTTTGATGTATGTTGAATTCATATTCTATTGTTTCTGCATGTTGCACTTTTGTTTGGCTTATTTGAACTTAATGTACTTGCAGGATTCTTGCTGTTCGGTGTTTGTATCCTCATGATTGTTTAGACTTATTGTAAGTCGCTTTGGACAAAAGCGTCAGCTAAATGAACTGTAATGTAATGTAATATAATATACTGTATGCACCGGTTGTATTGATTACTCCTCCACGGTTATACTGTTTCATTGTTTCACTGTTTCATTGTTTCACTGTTTCATTTCATACATCGTTTTATTGTTTCTTTTATAAGATATTTGTTTTTAATCTACAGTATTTGTTAGTTGTTTTCTGGCTTTCTATACACCGTTTGATTGGATTTGGTTACATTTTTATTCAACATGTAACAAAAACAAACAAATAAAACATAAACGTAAAGCAATATATATATAATATAATAAAACATTACACATAAACAATGCAAGGACATATTACATGTCAGAAAATGCTTCTTGTATTTCAACGCATTATATTTATTGTTGTGTAACAGAACACATGAACAGTAACGATGCAGTACCTCACATAACATGACACATAACATGTTACATGTGTTGGTGTATGCTGGGAGGCTTCACTACCTGCTGGGACTTCCTGTATACAAACATCTGTCTACTGTATAAACTGGACATTAGATTAAAACAGACACTACGTTTAGATTCTTGTGTGTAACTAGTGTTTAATGATGATGAATGGAAAATGAACTCTTCACAAGAGACTCGTCGGGTTATAAAACATCCAAGGAGAAGAAACTGTCTGTGAGATAGAAAATCAAAGCACCAGCGAGGGGTGTGAGGCTGTGATCAGATGTGTTTGTGCACATGACATTATGAATGTTACGTTGTGTAATCGTAGCGGCGTCTACATGTAGACACACAGGTGGCACATTCATTTGAACACTGACGCCAACATCGCAGGAAATAAAGGTCATACATGCACCACAGCTGTCCTCTATACAGCCGATAATTGGCTTAGGTTTTTTTTAGCATCTCGCTGCATAAATTTAGATATTAATGAGAATCTACTGCAACTCCTTCATGCTTTTTAGATAGGTAGTTAATATTAACACCACCGCGTGTTGTTTGGAAACAAGGATGTCAACATATGCAAAGTAATGCATTCGTTAGCTTAGTTAATGACCTCATCAGCATAACTGGTTATGGTTCAGTGTATAATGGTGGATATGGCAGGATATTAGGCAGCTCAAGTGCCTCTCGCTTCTTATGCACAAACACAAAGCACAGCTGTGAGCTTTGCTAATACCACAGAGAACAAGAGGCGAGGACTTTTACATCATCTTGTTGCTATGCAACTGTCTAATTAAACTTAGGTAGCTACCTGAAGCATCAAAAGGGGTGTGATGTTGAAACTAAGAATGGGAAAGAGATGAAGGGTGGGAGTATTTTATGCTCACTGGGAGAACACGGCGTGGAGAGTTTTCTCATCGTATCCAGAACGTGTGGCGGGAGCAGGGATGGGCTGCCATGTGCTGCAGGATTTCATACCAATCTAGCACTTTTTCCAGCTGATTTCAGTGATCACTACCTCCTCTCTGGTTGAAGCTTATCAGTGAAACAACCTGGAAAAAGGCTCAGACACTTCCAAAAAAAAAAGGATCATATGTAATCAGGTAAAGCTAGAATATCTTTCCGAGCCGTCATTATCATCATCTCTATGATCCCTTTTCATCAGAACAGTTTTATCTTTCAGCTCATGAAAGGTCTGGTCTTCACGAAGAAATGGCAGAATAAGTTTACTTCTTTCACCCAGTGCAAGAATAACTTCTGACATTATGTTTACATTTCACACGAACGCCAGTTGATTCACCGGATCATTTTTACAGGATGCAAATGATAGATTCCATGATACAGCGAAAAACATGCAGTAATGAATTTAATCTTATAAAAAGGTACACTAATAAGTTAGGAAATATACAGAGATGAGATCTATAAGAATCTCATGTTAGAGTTACATGATTTACTGTACACCAGGGGTGTCGAACATGCGGATGACTTTGCAAACTGTAAAAATTAGTTGTTTTGATCATAAAGTAAATTACTGTTCCAGATACCTGAGACAAAATGTGTTGTGCCTTTGTAGATACACTGTGACCTCTAAGTTGTAACACACATGTGTACATGATAAACTCATTATGTTTTGTAAAAAGATCAAATTTGAACATTTTCAGAATGAACTTGTACTTTTTTGCACTAAAACGAAGGGAAACATTTGGAGTTGTTGTTATTTACAGGTTATTATGATATGATGTTACTGGTCCGGCCCACTTGAGATCAGATTGTGCTGCATGTGGCCCCTGAACTAACATGAGTTTGACACCCCTGCTGTACACGGTGTGATAAACCACAAGAGACTAGTGACTTCCCGCAGTTGTTACCGTGACGTTTTCAGAACCTTGTGGATGGATGAGCTGCTTTTGTACATTGCTGCTTTTGTAAGCATCAAACAAATGAGATGCTCTTGCGGTTCCACACATCCTGTTATTTAACCTTTATTGTTATGAAGACGTTACTGATTGAAATGGAAAACTTAATGCGATTCTTTCCCCCGTATGATGCACTATTATATTGCGCAGCTCTCTTAGCATCTTGTTTTGTGTATATTTTATACACTGTGAATAACACTTCATACATATTAAATCTGCATCTTCGCTAAAGAAAGACGGCCTACTAATCACCGCTGGAATAAAATTACCATTTAAAGCAAGTGCAAAAGGTCAACAGAGATGCTGCACAAGTAGAGGTATACTTATAAAACAGCTCTCTCCGAATCAAAATGCTTCTCAGGGTTCAGTCACAATGCCAAGAGTAAAAAAAAAGGAATTTAATTGCCATTTTGTCCAAATAAAAGGAGATGTGTTGTCCTTAAAAATATAACGAGGAGATATCTGAAGGAGAAAAAAGGCAAACCTGATTTTCTTACATCCCCGATGATTAACACAGAGGGGATTTCTGCACAGTCTTTTTTTTTGTGAAAACAAAGCAGTATGTTCAGTCACACAAGACAAATATATTTTTGGCAGCTCATATTTTCACAGAAAGACCAAATAATAGAGTGAGATTAAATAAAACAGATGAGACCTTTAATGTGAGGCAACCCAGATTTCAAATGAGGGCTCGAAAGCGACTAGACTGCCCTTTGTAAATGGCCAAAGAGGGGAGAGGAATGACAATAGATAATAGCTTGATGTATGACGCTTCTGCAATGCGCTTTAAATGTCTTATCCAAATTCATACACAATGACAGCGCTTCTCCCCAAACCATGCCATTTTCGTTGCACCGCCTGGCAGATAATGGACATAAGAAAATCAATAAGTAAGAAAATCTTACTGAATGAACCACGGTGTGATGGCTACGAGCGCTGATGGATGCAATCTATTCTCACGCGTACTGTATCGACTTTGTGGAGGATGGTTATGAGTCTTATTCACAGGGTTTATGCAGCCCTCAAAAGAAAACAATACTCTTTGCTTGTGCATATATTGTATCTTTTCAAGCAGAATTCACAAAAGAAAAAGCATGCGGTGTGTGTGAGAAGCCTGAATAAAGGAATTTATTTTAAAACAAGAAAGACAGAAAATTATACCACCGGATCCCTTCAGTGATCCACGTCACGGGTGATTCTACTCAGGGCCCCGGGGCAGAAATGAACTGTTGGGCCCCTATGAGCCCCCCCAATTTCCCCCTTCACTGCACTGTGCAGTTCTACATTAAGCTCAACTATTATATAACCCCAGGTTTGTCATGTTGTAAATACATTAAACACAATTTAATACAAAAAACAACTAGATTTGTACCCTCTTTGATACAGGACATCTTAAGGACCTTATCATTTCATTGGATTTTGAGCTTTAGTTGAACGTATTCCCATTTTCCTTAAACACATTACAAATCAATACAATTCAACAAATTAAAAAAAGATTTTGAGGTCCAGGACCATTGAATTATGATATAATGTAACATTGTACGTTAATAAATAAAGATTAACAACCTTTTCAAATGGGTCCTTCATGTTAGCAGCTAGCATGCTAAACCTACTAGCATACTGTGGACCGACCAGTCGTTCGCAAAACTGATCTTAGCAAGTTAACCTAGAGCTTACATTTCTACTAGGTACGTATAATTATCAGGCCCATATTAAGCATGGGACAGTAGATTTGGTTTGACAGTAGTAGGCTACGTAGCATTAGCTAAATAGTAAATAGTTTGCCGCAACAATAGAAGCAAGTTAGCTGCAGTTTTACAGTAGCAAAGCAGGCAACTGGATGGTAAACCAGTGTTGATTGTTTTCAATAATTATGGCCACTGTTTATCTAAAGATCAGTAAAATATGATCTTTAGAAATATGTACAGTCCAGGGAATAATAATCACTTAGGCTACTACTCAGAAACCTTGAAGAAAGTTATCACTTTGCTGAAATACAATCAATAAAAAGCACATTTTCAAAATGTCAAAAATGCTTTTACTGTTCCAAGTGGGGCCCACCTAGGTAGGTTAAGTGATGCTAGCACAAATAGCTCATCAACAGCCTGACAAGTACATTTAAGTTCATTTTTGTCGAAAAAATGAAAGATTGCCAACACGAACATTGTCGTTGCTATGTGGATTGTGATTTTGGAGTGCATTCAAACCTGATGGCTAGCTCGAAGCAACAAACAAACACATTTACTTGTTGTTTAATGACATGTTTTGTGTATAGAAAGATGAGTTTAAGATGGGGAATTTAAATGAGCAGAATACTGTGTTCTTTTTAATCTGAAATATAATATACATAACATGAAATAGAGACAAAAAAGGATATAATACTACTTTTAAAATTCAGTCAACGTGTTACCTTTGATAATTGTATTTCAGTTTAATTATACAAGCAGCATCTCTTGGAAATAGACTAGCGTGAAACAGTTTTAGTTTAATAAATTCATAACATTCTTGGGGAAACACATTTTTTATGCATGTAGCAACAAGCTGCTCATTGTGACTGTGACAAATTCCAGTCATGGATGTCATGTTGGATCAAAGACACGATTACATTTCAAATGCATTTAGCATTGGTGTGTATTTGTGTGTGCATTTGATTGAACAACAACATAACCTGAACTGTTACAGTCGAGAATGTTCCTGTATGTCGGCATGTGACCACATCAGGGGAATTGTCACAGCTGCAGTATTCAGCCATGTGTTGGAACCTGTAGATGCCCTCACTCTCTCCTCTCTCTTGGGTGACAGTGATGGACAGGTTGGTTGTGGGATATCGACAAGGTCTCCAGATGTGAAGTCTTGTCATACATGTATCTGCACTTTGCAATGTTACATGTATTTGTACTGAAGCCAAAGCAAACATGTTTGTGGCTTCACTGAAAAGTTCTATGCGTCCCATAATGTTTCCTTCCTGACATGATTGACACACGGGAGAGAAAAATATGTCCTTTTACAGCCTGACCTGGCCACAAAAACAAAACACGCTGAATTATATGCGACATGCTTGACGTACAGCCAACGCACAGACGTAGACAGTAGGTACTGTATGTGCATTTAGAGTTCCTGAGGTTCAGCGTCAGCATACATCTCAAACACTTGGCTTGTGATATTCTTACTTTTGTTTATCATTGTGTGAGCATAGACTGCTCATATGCCTGAATGCTTTATGTATACCTGGAGGATTAAGATTAGGTTGGCTAGGATTAGATTCCTAGCCAACATCTACATTTCTTTTTAGAGTGCTTTTGATTTTGCTCAACATAAACACAACTAAAATGAGTTTCTCTTCAAAACTTTCTGCCGTGGTTGTTCTTGTTTCTTCAGAGTCTGCTGTGACCCAACTGCACATCCCCACTATTCAGCTACTAAATTGCATCTTGCACAACACATTTTTAACCACTATTTACACATCCAGCAGATGTAGAAAAACATTATCCTTCAGCATAATTGTAAGTCCAATATTCACTCTTATTTTGGCTCTGGTCACCACCTTGGCCCATGCTACACCCTTCGACCAAGTTTCATGAAAATCGGTCAAGTAGTTCTTTCTAAAATCCTGCTGACAGACACACAAACAAACAGACAGACCTAGCTGAAAACATCTCTTGGCAGAGGTAAAAATGCAGGATTTAATCTATCTTGTCTCAGCAGCCATGTTGGGCAGTATTATAAAAGGCACACGGAGGTTCAAAACTAATTCTGTTTGAAGATAAGCTATTTGAACAATCAGTATAACTTCAAGACAGCAATATCTGAGTTTCAATGGACCATATGTTTCTTTAAAGGAACGTGACTTCCAATTGGTCCCATTAGTGCGCCTGTTCTTCAGCCCTGCTAAACTAATTGAAGCTTACGTGTGCATGTGAACACCCTCGACTTCTGTAACTTGCAGCAATACAACAGCGGGGATGAATCACGTTATATAGCAGAGCATGTGCTTCCCTTTGACCTCGAAACCAGGCTTGCCTTTGTCTCTTTCTCAAACCTTCTTCCCTTCATCCCCTCTCCTTTCTTTCCCCCTGTCTCGTCTTGCCTCCGGCAAAGTCTTCCACTTCACGCCTTGCTCGAATGCTGGCTTTGTGCAGTCATGGTGTTAGGCAGCCTGGTTGAAGACGCAATTTAATTAGTAAGTCAGGCGATAAATTACCCCTGCAATTAAAAGGCAGCACCTCTTTTTTGTTTATGCCTATAGGGAGAGCTCTCTAAACAAACCACAGCTCTCTCTGCGCAGACACGACACTTCACTGATGAGCGAACACAAGTTGAGCGTGGCCGAGCTCCCCTCCAGAATGATGTAAATACATTTGTGAGTGGCCTTCTCCAAAGAGCCAAGCTCCATTTCCTCCTGTCTTGGTAACAAACGAGCTTTATCTTCTGTTACAGAGCTCTGGCTTTGGCTGAGGACCAGGAAGCACCATAGAGAGAACACAGAGTCGACTTCAATAGCCCACACACACACACAAATGCAAAAAGACACATTCACGCACAAACACACAGAACAGACGTGTTTGCAAAAGCAGTCCAAGGACCAGGCCGGTCTGTCCTTGGTGTTTCACTTCCTGCTGTTAAGAGAAGACTTTCAGAGGTGAGCATTCCTTCACAGGCTTTTTCGTCTATCAAACAGGCTCTTTGAGGACGCTACCGAGTGGATCTTAAATGATTTTCTTTAAAGACTTGCTTCAGATTCTCTAAAAACCGACCGCACACTACCTCACAAATTTATGATGACGTAGGTACCCATGCTGCTGTGCTAATGTCACACTGGAGGAGCAGCAGCTAGTATAATTAATTGTGCTTGTAGGTTTCCGCAAGTATGTAGTAGGTGCACATTTATCTTACAATATGGATATTAAACCCCAGGAACATGGAACATTAAATCACAGAAGCGAGTGGAACAGGTGACGTCAGAACTTTATAGTTTTAGTGACTGACGACCTTCTGTGTTTGAATGAAGGCCTCGAGGCTCCAGATCTGCCTCCTCACCTGTGGGGGGCAGTTATTTGAAACATCCCCCAATTGAGAGCATTTGCCATTCGTGACATTTGCCGGCAATGTAAATTGCTAGTCATTGTGATTTTGACTAAAAGTAGGCCGTTATGTCCAGTATCATCACAGAGCGCACATTTACTTCTGCAGCTCCAAGGAAATCATGTCAGGCTTATCGCTGAACGATTAATGAGCGGGAGATACAGAGTCCAGACACACGTGATGGCTGTGCGACGAAAGCATTAAGGCACTAAAAGACTGGCCTTTGTTCAACCGACTGGGAGAGCTCAGGGTAGCGGAGGACGACTGGAAAATGAGGCAGCCTTTGCTAAATAAGTCTGGGTAATCCATCAGATGCCAGGCCTCATTATGGTGGTGGGTACAGCATGAAAAAGAACCCTTTATCTGGGCTTCCTGTTCTTATTAGTAGCACTCAAGCAAAGGATAGGGGCAGTCTACCCCCCCCCCCACCACCACATACACCTCTGAGCTGTGGGGCTGCTGCTGACACAGAGAAGCAAAGTCATTCTCTGGCCTGCCTTCCGTGGCCAGGTCTGTGTACAGGCCTGCCAAGTTGTGAGGATAAGTGTATCTGTGTGTTGTCTTTGATTACGAGTGTGTATGTGTGCACACACAAATATCCGGGGAGGCTCAATAGTCACTGTCGGAAACCTTTTGCCAGCTACAGCACATCCTCCCCCTTCTCCGACGGTAGCCAAAATTCAAAATGGCTAAAAAGGCTGAAATCACCGCAGTGGGCTTTGTCTCTCAAACATGGCGTGAACCATATGCACAATGTAGTATTTAAGTGCATGTATATTTATTGTTATTCCATGCTAGTCTGAAATGTATAGAGCTTGAGATCACGAGTCTTGCCTTTCAGCAATTGGTAAATGGACTGCATTTATATACCGCTGTTCCAATCTTAGCGACCACTTAAAGCACTTTACAATACACGTCAGCATTCACCTATTCATTCAGAGTCAGAGGCTACCATTCACACACACTCACACACCGTTGGCCATGCCATCGGGAGCAATTCGGGGTTCAGTATTTTGCCCCTCTTGCCCTTTCTTGAGTTGAATAATGATTTTTGCACTAAGCTAGTATGCCTACTTATCCACCACAGCTGACAAAATTGCTGAGTATGACAATATGAAGAGGAATGTGCCAATCCAGGATGATCACCCATGCCAGAATGTGGTAGAATGACACCTGGTAGAGCAGAATCTTCTGCCAAATGATTGCTTTTTTTTGTCGCTCACAGGGTAGTCAATAAGCAAGTACCTACGAGTGGCGGTATTAAAGATTACAACCGAGTGAAAGCCAAACTATTACTGCTAAATCAACCATTACATTTAATCTCCTTTTCTTAACAAGACTGCATACTGGTGTTGTTACACAAATGATGCAATACCCGGTGAGGCCAGCAGAGGACAGTAGGTGACAGTAGTGGCAGCGCGGCACGTCACTGTCAGAGCTGTCTATAAGAAGGGCAGTGTGGGCTGTGTAACATCAAGGAATCCTGAAGTATGGCAGGTGGAGCGAATAATGCCCTGAAAAGGGAAGAGAACAAAACGGTACAAAAGGCAGCAAATTAGCCCAAAGATGAGGGGCTTCAATTATCACAGCCAGAGACTATCTGACAGTAGAGGGGAGCTGAGTTGAACTTTTCAAAGAAGAGAAGGCACAGCGTGAGGGTCATTAAAAAAGAGGAGCTGCCACTTGACAGAATAAGAGGTGGCAAATAGGACTGGACTTGTGCACTTTGGATACCGAGGTTTCTTTAAGAGCACGCAGGAAGTGAGATAGACAGATGCCTCAGTGTCTATATACAAGCAAAGCAGTCAGTCTTTTGACATCCCTCTACTGCCCCCTCTTCCTGTCCCTTTTCTATCTCTCTGCAGGCTCTTGGATAGTGCTCTAATCAAGGTGGCGGCCCGGAGAACAGTGCTTTACCGAATTGGAAACCAAGACTCTGTGTTCTGCTCTCCACACAGATGCAGGAACAGCTCTGGCTTTCCCCATAAACAAGGCAAAAACAAAGCACAAATGAGCAATGCATGTTATATAATAATTACATGGATATACATGACCTTTCTTTGAGAGTGTGTGTGTGTGTGTGTGTGTGGGTGAGCGTTATGTTTACATTCAAACTCTGCAAACACCTGTCATGTGTGCGCTCTCATTAATATGGTCCTATAATCTGCAAGCCAAAGGTTACCAAACAAGCTCATGGCTGAGCAAGCAGTGGCATCAAACAGAGGAGAGCAGGAGGAAAATCAGTTGACTTTCCCCCTAGACGGGATGATTACTGACAGCAGCTCACAGCCTCAATACACACACACACACACACACACGCACGCAAACACAATTTCCTTACTATCAAGTCCTTCACTATGTATGCAGCTAATTGGGGCCTGATGAAGAATCAACTTCATCAAGAGAAACAATGAAGCAGACAGCAGAGGATATTGCCAGCAAACATAAATGGAGTCACAGAATGGCCGTCAGATAAAATCTCCGGCAGCGCATCCGAAACCCCACTGGAGCCTTTTCTTCAGGTGCTGGCACGGTTGAACATGATGGGGCCTAATTAAGGGTCGTTTCCCAGGGGTAGTGAGACTAGCTGTGTTATTTGCCCAGTCCGATACGCAGACAGGCTGCTATTTTCCATTTTGTTCTGCGCCTCTGACCTATGTGCTCGCCCTACTTCAGCCCATAAGGTGCTCTCAGTGTGGTAAAAGTAAACGGGCGAGCCTGGAGGACACGTGGGACAGACAGGGAGCCTCCCGCTTCTTGTATGACATTGGGAACATGTTTGAAATTTAGCCTTTTGGAGTTTGGGAACTGATTTAATCAAGGTACATTTGATTACATTAGCACTGCAGTAGCTCATTATCGGTTCTGAGTCTCCATATCTCTTGATACTCTGGCCGCAAATGTCTAATTCATTGATAACTTAGTTGTCGGACTCCTTCAGAGCTGTAATGCCTTTAGCACATCAATGCAGCTGCACATTCAGTTTAAATGAGCTAATTAAATATTATTAAACACCACTGAAAAAAAAAGAAAAAGAGGCTTTGTTATCTTTGGGTCCGTAGCCTTCTGAGCTCAGGCAGTGATATCCAAGCAACCCTGAATTTATCCCTTCTATTCTCTCCACACTCGCCATTCTTCCAAACACAAAGCTAATATGCAGTGGGCCTGACAGTCACTACTGCGTGAGGAGGCATTTACATAAGCTTGTGTATACGGCCATTGTGATGATAATAGGCATGTGATCTCCTGTGTCAGCGAATGAGAAAAACATCTCATCCATTCAAAGAGATATGTCAGCCAAAGCATTAGCCTCCCCTATAATTGGCCACAGAGGTCACCCTGGCAAAGCAGAGAGGCAACATTTAATGTGGAACAAGAATTTGTTTTGCTCATTCATCCCCTCTATATCCCACAAAACTGCTTGTGCCTGGCTGAAATGTGACACCCGGCCCGCCCGGTGCCAGTTGCAGCCGCCCGTCCAGGGGTCTTGTTTCTGTGTAAGATTTCTTTAATGGTTTCCATTAATATCACTCATGTCCACCGTCCCTGTAGAGACACACAGCCCCTCTCATTCTCTAAATACATTATTTGTGCACTCTGTGGCAAAAGCCTGTGACAGTCAGTTCAGAAGATTACAACCTTACAATGAAACCCGACCTTGCAGAGATGACAATGCCGTTAATCTAGGTGTTCTGGCTTTATAATTCATTATCTCTCTCTGTCTCGCTCACATGTGGCCTATCCTCCTCACACATATTTATTGTCTCTGAAAGAGACAATAGGGAGACAGGAGGAGAGCAAAGAGTAAACCAAGACTCCAATCAAACATGATTGTAAAGCACAAAATGTACCCGAAACGTCAGCAACAAACCATATCACACTGACGTACTGCTGATGTATAGCTTTACTTACTGTACCCTCGCCATCATCGTACCTTTCTGTAGATCAATTAGGAAATATACAGCTTGAGCACTCAACTCTGTACCTCAGTTGTAAACATTCAGCAGACGACATCTCTCTTTACATTTATATGTATTTATTTGGCATTTTAAATCAACGTATAAACGAGGTACAATCTAAGCGACGTGCCACAAGGCTTGCAGGTGCATGAAGTAGCATATACTGTAGGTGCCTGTAAATATGCACCTATATAAATAGAAGGATCAAGAGATAGAGAGAAAGAGTATATTAGGTAGTGTGTGCATGTACAACCTCACCTTTCACCTTTGTTATTGCACTGGTGAATTTTAAATATGTCTTCTTTCATCATTATTCATTAGAAAGTGGTCATCATCTCCACTTTACCACAATGTCAAAGCTCCTTTCAAAGACCACCTTCACACATCACCACTCTCTTTAAAGAGCCTCTAGGTAGGATTTGAATTTGTGGCTTTAGCGCCTCCTAGTGGTAGTATCAAAAAGGACACCGTGACACACAGCAAAACACAATTTCCACTGGAAATCTGCAACCGATAAAAACTGAATAAAATGAGAAGAATTGATATCCATGAACCTAACCTATATACGTAGTGGTTTTAAAGTTGTTGTTCAGTGGTTACCACGGTAACAACAAATGCAGTTTGTCAACAAACAGCACTCCTTGTCAAAAAGTGCAAGTGTGTTTAGAGCAATAAAACAAACTCACGTTGTTCAAATAAAGAATTCCCTCATTATAATGTCAACTATGATCCGATTTCATGCAGTAGTAGTTTTTCTCACCAAAAGCAGAGCTCAGTGCCGGTAATGGGAGTTTGTTCACCTTGTTGAGAAGTTGGAGGTGTGCAGCATGTTGCCTACAGCTCTTCATCTAAACAGCTCACTGTGGCAGCTCCTTAATGGAAATGGAAATGGAGGACTTTTGAAACCTCATTTAATGATCACACACAGTGAAATTTCGACTCTGCATTTAGCCATACTATTACGAGCAGTGGGCAGCTATTGTATCAGCGCCCGGGGAGCTTCGTGGGGGTCCAGTGCCTTTTTCAAGGACACCTCTTGTTCCATTACTCCCTTAAAAAGAAATTAAAAATGATCTGCTGACAAAAAAATGCAGAAAATGTCACAATTGTCACGACACATTTTTGATAAACTATCTCTCACGGTGCAGTTAAAAAGAGGACCATAGTGCAGTACAAACAACAAGCAGGTTGCAAACAAAAAGCACTCTTTAATAAACAAAGCTGAATTTAACACCATGAGGGAGCCGTGCCAAGGCAACAGAAAACAGGACAAACCAGGACGGCATGAGGAGGATCAAATCAGGGCGGGGCAAACAAATCACAAAAAAGGCGGGAAAACACACAAAGACAGGAAGTAAATCGAAACATGACACAAGGTGAATGTTCCTTACAAAGTAAAACAGGAAACAAAGAAACACCAGGATCACGACACTGTCGCAGTCAGCGCTAGCCTCTGTGACAAATACATTGCATTCCCTGTGGCTGCTACACAGTAAAAGCCACTTGTAGTAACAGCTCTGATATGGCTGTAAGAGAGGGAACAGTCTACAATATTGGCTGAATGAACAGTAACTCTGGATTACATACTGCATCATACTCTGTGAATCCTTCTGCTGCCCGTACAATTGTAACCCAGACGAAAATGGCGGACTCTGCCACTAATAATAAAAAACAACATATAAAGAGGTAAAGAGGCTTTAATTGAAAAAATGCAGACCATAAATAGTATCAAAAAAGTTTCATTAAACATCAACATGTGACTCTATTGCCATCTCAATCCTCTATGAGTATTTGTTATTCATTACATGTTTTTGGATGATGCCCAGCATTTAATGTGTGAATGTGTTCTTTTCAGTCCTCTATTTGTCCACCAGATGCAATATTTTGGAAATCAATGACTGGAATTTGATGAAACTCTGTGGACTTTGTGGTTTTCTGGCAGTTTCAAAATGACGCCGCTTGACCAACAGCAGGTGCTGCGATTACCGGTCAGAAGAAAGTGACTTTTTGGCTGCTCATGGCTTCAGAGAGGGAGTGCAACATTTGCGGAGGACAAATGTTACAGGCGGCTGTTGCCTTGTCACTTCTTGTCATTCTTTTCCCAAAGTCGTCCCACAGTGTAATGCACCCAACTGTCATCATCTGCTCTCACTAACAATTTGTTCTGAATGGAATGGAAATTAATATTGACACTCCCAAAGAAAGTGTAAACAAACACATTTAAAGCGTATTAAAAAATAGTTTATCAACAAAAGGAAACTTAGTTAATGCGAATTTGGGTGCGACTTCAATATTATTGCTAAAAGATATTTAACTTTTAGGAGGGATTCTTCAACTTTGGTTTTTGTTGGTCCGTCTGGAGCAGGAAAAAAACTGACGTTAATTTAGTTTTTTTAGATAAACTAGAAGAAATTAAGAGTAATTAGGGGAATTTAAATATCCTTAGTGGGTGTCTTAAAGACGAGATGTACAGTTTGATCGCAAACCAATATGAATGTTGCTATTTGATTCAATCTTATAATTTCCTGTTGTCAAATATAACAAATGTATCTCTGTCAGTAGGTGTTAGTTGGCTTCAAATAAAGTTCTTGTTGGTTGCTCAAAGCCACTTAAGCAGTATGTATTTAGAGAGGGGGAAGCCTCGCTCCCAGATACAGTCGGATCGTAACTCACTGACCATCGGATCTGAAACAGGCCACTGCTGCAGCCTTGGCATGCAGACAAACATTTGCATTTACTCTGTAGGAGTTCTAAAAAGCTTCTTGAAAGTGCCAGGAAGAAATTAATCTTCAAATGCACGAGACCCCAGGATGCCATGGGAATCATATATATATAAATGGGATACTTTTTTTGAATAAATATAGAGAAATAATTATTACTTTTGAGTCCGTTCCAGTTCAACTTCATATGCATTCATAAAATTCAAAGGCACCACCAGGCCCTTTGTGTTGTTTCATGCTCTTCATGCAGCAATCACATCGCCTCGGAGTCTTTTCTCACAATGAGTACGGCAGAACACGGGTCTGAGATTGGCATCCTCGTGCTTTAATGTTATAGCTCATCTCTGGGCATGGCCAGCGGCAACAGCATGTTTTCCACAAAAGATGATGAAAAGAGAACTCTGATTCTTATGCAGATGAGAGAGGCACCACACACAGACCCTTCCCTAACCTGACTCACATTGTTGTTATCATTTCTGCCCAAGGCACTTTCATTTATGTTTAATGGAGTATTACATCAAATTCTCCCTCCCCTCAACCGTTATATACATACAACCCATCCACCAGGACATTAATAATTGATCGCTCCCAGGACTGGCCAGTGTTGCATTGTTTGTTGACATAGTTTGGCTCCTGAAGGGAGTTATAGCCCTGTGGTTTGTGGTCTTGGTTTCACATCTGTCCTCCAGGGCAGATGTTGAGATCAAGCAGTGCCAACACCACCCATCAGCAAAGTAGACTTCTTCAGTGGTAAAGGCTCTTGTACGCAAAAGAGAGATCTACAATATGGCATAACACTAACTGTAAAATACGAATGTAACAATATAGTAAAGTCAGAAAAACTTTATTTGCATAAAATGGCAACGCAGCAATGGGCCAAGAGTGATTAAAAATGGATTATTTAGAAATGTAATAAAACTTCCTTCATCATCAGGATGTTGTTAATATTCCTTGTAATAAACCCGTTTTTCTCAATCATACTCAATCATTTTTAACTTAAATAACACAATTCTCAATGCTGTGAGCGACTCACAAGAGGATTACATTCATCTCCATTCAAAATGAAACAATTCTGCATGGCTGGATACTATTAGACGTAAATGTTAGAATGTCTGTAAACTGACGATTTCATTGATTTAATTGTATATTCTTGAATCCCATTGGACGGATTTTGTGTGTTGCCCTGAATGAGGCCTGTAGGTTTTACACTAAGAATATGGGATTCAGCCGTGTGAGAAAATATGAGAAAAACACTACATGCTCACATCCAATAATACAAAGACAGCAACATAATCCAACTGTGGTAATGAGATTCCTGCAGCAACAGTGTGCGCCTGAATGTCAGGCTGTATGTTATTGAATGGAAGTGATATCCGCTGAAGGTTACTGAATGCTAGACAAAATTTGGAATGCTCAGGACGGCTTACTCATCAAGCAATTACAGTTGTTCAGCTACTCACGCGGTTGATCCCGGCAGACCATCCGATGCGGGATTAACATGCATCTCATATCTGGATTGTGTCTGGATGTGATTTACCCGGATTACCTTTGAACCTGACTCCAGTTCTTGTGCTAAAATCAGATCGCTCTTTTAACAAACACATTTCCCTGCTTTCTTTGCATTATATCTGGCACATCTTATACACTTTCTATTTCATATTGTTTTTGGCATGAAAGTCACTATTACAGGTCATTTAGCAGACTCTCTTATCCAGAGCAATTTACAGTGAACTAACTACAGGGACAGTCTCCCTGGAGCAAGTCAGGGTTAAGCACCTTGCTCAGGCACAATGGTGGCAGCCCTTGAACTCACAGCCTTCAAGTGTTTGGTTTGGAAGCCGCACCACTAGACCGCTAGGCCATCACCACTAGACCACTAGACCGCTAGGCCATCACCACTAGACCGCTAGGCCATCACACTAGACCGCTAGGCCCATCACCACTCACCGCTAGGCCATCACCACTAGACCGCAAGGCCATCACCACCTAGACCGCTAGGCCATCACCACTTCACCGCTAGGCCATCACCACTTTCACCGCTAGGCCATCACCACTAGACCGCTAGGCCATCACCACTTCACGCTAGGCCATCACCACTAGACCGCAAGGCCATCCCACTAGACCGCTAGGCCATCACCACTTCACCGCTAGGCCATCACCACTAGACCACAAGGCCATCACCACTAGACCGCTAGGCCATCACCACTAGACCGCAAGGCCATCACCACTAGACCGCTAGGCCATCACCACCCACAGTTGAGGAGAAAGCAGTTTATTATCATTAGCGTTAGAACTTTAGTACGCCAAACTGAAACAGATAACTGCAATGATCCAATCTGGACAACCAACACGTACTGTATGTTGACAGCAGCTGCAAATGATATCACTGTCAATTTTCTATATGAGCCTCTTCATATAAAAAGCAATTTCCAGCATCATAACAGTGCATTTGTGTTACATTGCCAAGAAAAGACCTCCTTGTCTTCCACCATGCAGAAATCCACTCCTACACACTCCTTTTGCCTTTTAGTGAAAATATTTGACAAAAAATGCAACATTTAAATCCTGAAATGTTTGTTAGTTTGATGGTTTTAACAGTGAGAATCCTGTTTTTTTTTTTACAGGTTGGGGAGAATAAAAGCAAGAAGGAAAAGCCTTCCTTTATGGTCAGAGTAGCTCTTGCTTTTCATCTGGTGAGGCACAACACAGAGAAGTAAATTATGTCCAGCATAATGAGAGGTGATGGGAATACAACATGTGCCTTGGTGGATATTCTGTTAATTGTCCATATTTCGTACGACGACCGAAGGACTGGACAGCCGTTGTTTGGGTCTCTAAGGAAATTCCATTTAAACAGTATCATTAAAACAGATAGAGAGACAGAGAGAGAGAGAGAGAGAGGAAGACAGAGAGTGAGAGAGAGAGAGAGAGAGAGGAAGACAGAGAGTGAGAGAGAGAGAGAGAGAGAGAGAGAGAGAGAGAGAGAGAGAAAGAGAGAGGGAGGGAGGGAAGGCAAATCGAGAAAATCTGACACATACATTTTCTTTAATGCTGTGCTCAAAATAATTTCCTCCAGTGCAGAGTGTGTGCATGACTTCATATCAAATACAGACTGAAATGCTTTTAGTTGACTTGCTTCTTAAGGATTTTTGCATGTGGTTACAATAAAACGGCTTATTTTGATACAACAAACCCGTTCAGAGGTTAATGAGTTGAGCTAAGTTAATGAATCTCTCTAAAGAGGTAACACACACTCAACCATGTAAGTGCACACACACATAATGTTCATTTTTATTAGTTAATGTGAGCGAATATCATTACCAATGGGGAGATATAGTACAGGCGTATTGAGCTCTGTGCTCTTCCCTGGGTATAATACCGCCTGCCTGCTGCATGGGATTATTTTCACAGTTGACTGCGGGAAAGAATTATACTGAAAATGAACATGTTTTTTTGACATTTGAATAAATTCAACTTCGAACTCTCTTTATGCTTTTTATTAGCACCTATAGAATGTCTGTATATATCTTTTCTTTGGAAATGTGTCAGTAGGAAACCATCACCAGGCAGACACCAGCTCAGTCAGTCCCACAAAGCAGCTTCCGGTAGCAGCAAACAAAAAAGTAACTTTGCCCCAGTGTGTGTAGATTGTGCTGTGGCTGACCACCTGATGTTTTTTCCATCACAGATGCATTGTTGTCTTCAAGTTCAGGCTGCTCTGAAAGAGCTCTGTGTGAAACAGTAAAGCAGAGGTCATATGGTCTGTAAATTCCTGATAACCTCCATTATTTAGTTTTCCGCCATTTTGTCCGGTCATCCATTTGGGCTTGCACCTGCTGAGCGCTGTTAGAGGACTGACATTCTGCCTCACCTCAAGGCCAATGTTGTACAACACATTGTTATATGACTTGCTCCCCCTCACAGGTTCTTTGGACCAAAATGCCTTTAAGCAACATTTCAGTCCATTCTCACTTTTAATTTAAGATATTTCAACTCAGCAAATGTCTGAAGCCCGGGGGCCTGGGATTACATAGGACCATTGAATGTCAATAGTAACAATAATACTAATAAAACTAATACAACTAATACAACTAATAATACTAATAATACAAATAATACAAATAATATTAATAATACTAATAATACTAAAATAATTAAATCCCACATAAACAAGGTGACAAAAGCATCATTTTTCCACCTTAGAAATATACGCTAAAATCTGACAATTTATAAATCAAAAGGATGCTGAAAAACTAATCCATGCTTTTATCTCAAGCCGACTCGATTACTGTAATGCACTCTTTACCGGCCTTCCAAAAAAAACAACGGAGAGACTTCAGCTCATCCAAAACGCTGCAGCGAGGCTGCTGACTAGAACCAAGAGGAGAAACCACATCAGTCCAGTGTTAGCAGCTCTTCACTGGCTTCCAGTAACTTTTAGAATTGACTTTAAGGTCCTCCTTCTTGTATCTCTTTACTTTAGCCTTTTAATGGTGATATTTTATATCTCTTTACTTAAGCCTTTTAATGGTGATATTTTATATCTTTTTATCTTAGCCTTTTAATGGTGAATTATTACTGGTTTAACATTGAAGGTGTAAAGGTAACTAGGATACATTTTCAGAGTGTGTATTTTTTAAAAACTTGAGATCAAATAGACTGTTTTACCATGGGGAAAGAGAGGAAGTTTCTCTGATAAATGCGTTTACATGATCTTTACACAATTAGTGGAAAAGTGAAAGATTAAAGAATATATTGGAGAAAAACTGGCTTTAACGGATAGGTTTCATAAAACTTAACAAACAGGGGTTTGTTTATGAAGCGGGCTTTAACCAAGATTTTGGCAAAAGAATCTGGACTCACGGAGACGCCTGTGTTTTATACGTTAAAAGGTCAATAAAGAGGTTGACACTGTAAATGTAAATACAAAGACTACCAGGAATGGGTAGCAAAGGGAGTAAACCAGTTGAAGGGCCACAGGGGCCCATTGTTGATCTCATACTTTCAAAATATGGCCCTGATAGTTTAAAACATTTACAAGAATGGTGTGCCAATGTTATTTTATACTATTTTAATTCTGCTATTTTATCTGCTATTTTAGACTATTTTAATTCTGCTATTTTATCTGCTTTTTTATACTATTTTAATTCTGCTATTTTTATAATGGTACTCCAGACTCATTTACATTTACTTCATTACATCAACACTGTGATTATTGTACTGTAAATGCTCTGTCTAATCTTGAACTAATTGTTATGTTTCTGCTGTGAAGCACTTTGGCCTGCAATTCTTATATGAAAGGTGCTATACAAATAAAGCTTATTAATATTAATAATACTAATAATACTAATAATATTAATAATACTAATAATACTAATAATACTACTACTACTAATAATAATAATACATTTTATTTGGAGGCGCCTTTCAAGACACCCAAGGACACCGTACAAAATACAAGAGATAAAAACAGCAGGACATTGGAACGGAGAGCAAACAAACAATACCAGAGATATGTTTGAGACACAGTAAGAAAGCAATACAGAGAAAAGGGGGGGAGGGGAGGAGGATACAGGATGCTTGATACTACAGAGAGTAGGCCAGTTTGAACAGGTGAGTTTTGAGTTGGGACTTGAATGTTGTAACAGTTTTGGACTGTCGGATGTGTGGAGGGATTGAGTTCTAGAGCTTGGGAGCAGTGCAGGTGAAGGCCCTGGCACCCATGGTGATGAGGCGTGATGTGGGGATCGTCAGTAGACCAGCTGAGGATGAGCGGAGGGAGCGGGAGGGGGTATACTCCTGAAGGAGGTCACTTAGGTAGGTGGGGGCGAGTTTGTAAAGGGCTTTGCAGGTGAGCAGGATGTGTTTGTAGTTGATCTGGGTTTGAACAGGGAGCCAGTGAAGTTTCAGGAGAATGGGGGTGATGTGTTCAGAGGATTTGGTGCAGGTCGTGATCCGGGCAGCAGCGTTTTGGATGATTTGAAGTCAGTTGAGCAGTTTGGTTGGAAGACCAGAGAGAACAGCATTACAATAGTCGATCCGTGATGTCACAAAAGCGTGGACCAAGACTTCTGTACTGGATTGGGACAGGGACGGGCGGAGTCTGGAGATGTTGCACAGGTGGAAAAAAGCAGTGCGGGTGATGTTCTTTATGTGGGGTACAAAGGAGAGGGTGCTGTCCAGAGTGACACCAAGGCTCTTGACCTGACTGGAGAATGGTACGGAGAAGCCATCGATGATGAAGTTTGGGGCAGTGGAAGTTTGTGTTTTGGATAAAGTGCTTTTGGAGCCGATGAGAAGGGCCTCAGTTTTGTCGCCATTGAGTTTCAAGGAGTTCCTGGTCATCCAGCTCCGAACATCTTGTAGGCAGGTGGTGAGGGATGTGGGCGGGAGGGCAGTGGTGGGTTTTGTAGAAATGTAGACCTGAGTGTCATCGGCATATCAGTGAAAGTGAACATTGTGGTGGCGGAGGATTGTGCCAAGAGGAAGGAGGTAGATGATGAACAATAGTGGACCCAGTACTGACCCTTGGGGGACACTCCGTGAAACAGCAGAACACCTGGACCTGTGGTTGCTCAGTTGCACATATTGTTGTCTGTTGTAGAGATAAGATGAAAACCAGGAAAGTGCTACACCAAGGATCCCAATGTCAGCCAGGCGCTGGATGAGTGTCTGGTGGGAGATGGTGTCAAAGGCAGCGGTGAGGTCAAGGAGGATAAGGATGGTGAGTAGTCCAGAGTCCGCTGCACGGAGGAGGTCGTTGGTGAGTTTGACCAGGGCTGTTTCAGTACTGTGGTTGGGGCGAAAACCAGATTGAAAAGGTTCATGGGTGAGGTGCAGCTGAAGTTGAGCAGCAACGACTCGTTCAAGGGTTTTGGAGATGAAGGAGAGGTTGCAGATGGGCCGGTAATGGTTTAGGTCAACTGGGTCAGCACCAGGCTTTTTGAGAACCGGCGTAATTGAAGCTGTTTTGAGGGAGGGGGGTACAGATCCAGTGGTGAGGGAGGAGTTAATTATTCATGTGATCATGGGGGTGATGGAAGGTAGACAGGCTTTGATGAGGATAGTGGGGAGGGGGTCGAGCTGACAGGTAGTGGGTTTGGATTTAAGGATGAGCTTGGAGATGGTCGATTCTGTTACTAGTGAAAAGTTGGAGAGGGTGCTGGTGAATGGTTGGCTGGTGGTAGCCATCCAGGGTGGATCACTTGGGGAAGTACAGGATGAGGTCAGCTGATGATGGATGGTCTTGATTTTGGTGTCAAAGAATTGCAGGAAGTCATTGCAGTGGTCGGTGGAGACATCTGGCGGGAGAGTTGTAACTGGCTGAAGTAGGTGGCTGACTGTTGAGAAGAGGGTTCTAGTGTTATTTTTACCAGTGTTTATGAGGTTAGAGTAGTAGGAGGATTTTGTGGTGGAGAGAGAGTTCTTGTAGAGGTGTAGGTGTTCAGTGTAAAGTAGGATGTGCACTGAGAGTCCAGTCTTTTTGCACAGCCGCTCGAGTTGACGACCAGTGGTTTTTAGTTGTCGAAGGTCTGCGGTGAGCAGGGAGCGGTGTGAACAAAGGAGACTGTGCGAGCTTTGAGGGGGACCAGAGCATCCAGGGAAGAGGAGAGACAGTCATTGTAGTGACTCACCAGTTCAGC
This sequence comes from Cottoperca gobio, assembly GCF_900634415.1. Classification (NCBI taxonomy): domain Eukaryota; kingdom Metazoa; phylum Chordata; class Actinopteri; order Perciformes; family Bovichtidae; genus Cottoperca; species Cottoperca gobio. The sequence goes on from NC_041360.1 coordinate 22,354,388, forward strand.
AGGGGAGAAGGATGGGGGAGGACTGGAGGAGGAGTTAATGAGGGTGGTGAGATCCGTGGGGTTGATGTGTTTAATGTTTCTGAAGGAGATGGTCCGTTGCTTTTTTATGGTGGATAGGGGGGCGTTGACCTTGAAGGACACAACTTTATGGTCAGAGATGGGGAACTCTGCAACAGTGAGGTTAGAGGGATTAAGATCAGTGCAGCAGATTAAATCCAGTATGTGACCTTTGTTATGCGTTGGGAAGTTGACATGCTGTGTGTGTGATACCAAGAAGTGAGGTGAAGTAATTGGCAAGAGAACTGGAAGGGTCGTCGATATGGATGTTAAAGTCCCCCACAAGGATGACAGTGGGGGACATCCCACAGACAGGTGTTAAAAGTAATAATAATAATTAATTAATTAATAATACTAATCATATTAATAATACTAATAATACTAATAATACTAATAATATTAATAATACTAATAATACTAATCATTCTAATAATATATAATAATAATACTAATAATACTAATAATACTAATAATATTAATAATACTAATAAAACTAATAATACTAATATTAATTATACTAATAATACTAATCATACTAATAATACTAATAATGCTAATAATATTAATAATACTAATAATACTAATAATACCAATAGTTCTAATAATACGAATAATATAAATAATACTAATAATACTAATAATACTAATATTACTAATAATACATCCAGTTTGTTGCCAAAGGTGATATTTTTTTGCCACTGATTTGTCAGTTCTGTGTAAAAAACCCCCGGCTACATTTAGAAGTTGTGCAATTCAGCTACTGGACAACTCTGCGGCTCTGTGGCTAACAGTTATGTTAGCATGGCTCTTCAAGACAGTTTCAAAGAAGAGGACAAGCATATCTCCTTATTGCAGAATGCTAACTGTGAAGAAGAGCAAATACTGGCACTCATACAACAACACAGGGACGAGTATGTTTGAAATACTTTGAAACCTCCATTCTTTAAGATCATATTTGCTAGCTAGTTGTCCTCTTTTCAGTGTTGCTAGTACCGCTAGGTATCACTACGCACTGTGTTACCACTATAAATTGTCAGTCAATCAATCAATGGAGCAGCGTTAAACCATCCTCGTATGTGTTAGATTATATAAACAAACCTTCAATTAAGTTCTGACTTGAGTTACTTTAGTTATGGTCATGCTCACTATGGAAACTTGTTGTAATTTAAATGGGAAACATGAACATTGATTTGATGTCATCTTTAAAGGTAAACACAGTTAATCCTAAATATAAAAAAAATAACTGTGTTCACACCAAGCCTGTATCTCTGTGTTCAAGTCATGCGCTGTGTCAATATTATGAGATTATTATGCGTTTTGAACGTGTTTTAAAGGCATTTTATCACTTGGCTTTTTATAATTTATTATAGCCCCTTTTTCTTGAATTAAATTTTAAATTACAAGACCTGAGGGAGATTTTCTCTTTCCCTACTCTTCCCTCTAGAGATGTTCACAGTATGAGTACCTCCGAATGCATTATTCAACTGCGTGATGTGTTGAGGTCAGTGCGGCTTCCCGTTCAAGGGCTGCAGAATTAAACATGTATCACGAGTGCAAACGAGTGACCACTATGTTTACTCCAGTGAAAAACCTGCAGACCTACCAGACACAGGTAATCAGACGTCACATTAACAGCTTCAGCCTGATCGTGACTTAAACATCATAATTTCCATAGAAGTTGCCTGCTCAAGGAAAGGGTGGAAAATAGCAGTTTAGCCTTTTTTTAATTCTATGTTCTTATTATTATATTAAATGTCCTTCATGACAACTTACAATAGAAGCAATTAAAAATGTATTCCAAAATGAGTCATTATATTTTATATGAGTTTGGTATAAATGTTTTACTTTGACCTTGTAAGAATGCTGTGCCTCTTTTTTATTATCAGAACGTACTTCCATGATCCATTCAAAGAATATAATGAATACAACATATGCAAAACAGTCTTATAATACTCATGTCATGGCATAATAAGAGAACATAGGGAAAACAAATAGAAAAAGACATTTCATGGTCTTAAAAACATTTAAAAGGTAGCATCAACAAACACCAACTCCTGCAATGCTGCCTAACATCCGTGTGATACTCCTCGGGACTTTATTTGTGTCATGTATCATATCAAAGTACCTCAGTTGGTGTGCATGGCCTCATTTCTGCAACAGGACTTAAACATATAAGAAAATCCCTTGAAAAGTCTCTTTGCTTCTCAGCCCCCGCAGCTTGCCACTGTTGACTCTGTGGAGTTCAGTTGGTGTTGTAGGCGCTCCATATCTGTATATATCGACCTCCCCAGGAGGACTGCGCCTATCGTCTCAGCTGCATGTCACTCCAAGTCAATTAAAACTGGACTGGAAGGCCGGTCCGAAGAGACCGGAGACGGGAGTGACAGCTGGAGTAAGAGAGGGAGAGAGGAGAGTGGGAAGGAGAGGGGGAAGAGAAAAAGAACATGGACAGGAGATAAGGAGAATTAGGGGGGGGGGGGTATGAGGTATGAGGGGGTAGGGAGAAGAGTTGGAGGAGGGAAAAGAGGCCAAGGAGAGGAAAAGGAAAGGAGCCAGGGTAAGCCAGACAGGACGACACGAACGGAGGAGCGAGGAGACAGTGGGTGTGAATTCATGGAGAGTTTAGAGACTCTGTTCTCAGTTCGAACACACACTGATGTCTCAGTCTGCGCCATCAGAGAGTTCTTTCTCTGCTGGGGTGAAAACTGGCCAGCTGCTGGGCAGGAGGGGGAGGGACAGGATGGAGGGAGAGGATGAAGGGAAGGATGGAGGGATCTGAGATGGACACTGGAGGCAGAGCTGGCACTCATTCTTTCCTGGCCCTCTCTTTGCCCCCAGTCTCTCTCTCTTCCCTCCCTTTAGGCTCCTCTCTCTCTCCCTCAGCCGCTCCTTCTCTGTGCCTCAGTAATAAGTGTTGCCCTGATCCAAAACACAGTACTTTGTGTTTGTGGGACTCAGCCGGACGGATCACTGTGGGAAGATGGAAGATGTTTCGGAGTCGCCAAATCCCTCTGCTGAGCGTTCTCACCATCTGTCATTTTCTCTCTCTCTGCACATACAGAACTCAAAATGTGAGTGTTAATAGAATATTCTGTCAGTAATGAGCACTTTCCTGCAATTCATTTCTTTCTGCAGATGATATGTTCAGGGTTTAGCATTGAGTTTGTTATACCAGGGAACTTTGTATTCTCTGTGTTGTACCACTTTATAATTAACTAGCCTATACATTTTAAAAGCTTTACAAGTCGCAACTAATGGACTTATTATATTTATATATATATACTATTGCATTATAGATCAGTAACAAGACATTAATAATTACATCTTTGCGATGGATTATTAGAAAGTGAGTACGTCATTAAGGGGACGATTAAAAATATATAATAAAGCCTCAAGTCCGAACAATTTAAAAATGTTCATTAGTAGTTATTAAAGGGTTATTTACCACAATAATAATTGATTAATGTTTTATAAATCAGTAAATAACTATTAATAACAACTTTCAGGTTGGTTGTTTAGAAAGTGAGTAATCTATTAATAGGGTCATGAATATTTAACATGATAAGCAAAAGGCTCGTAGATATTTGTGTTTATTAGTTAAAAAAAATGGTTATTCCACTATAATAACCATTTATTCATTATTTATAGATCAGTGATGAGCTATTGATGAGAATTAATGAAGTGAGTAAGTCATTAAAGGGAAAGATATTTGTCCTACACCATCAGGTCTGTCGTTATCAGTGTCAATTAATTGTTCATAAAGGGAATTTTCACTACAATAATCACTTTATAGATCAGTAATAAGCTATTAATAAGAACAACTTTCGGGTTGGCTTGCGTTGAGTAAATCATTATGAGTTTCTGACTTTATAATACACCATGAAGTAGTTTTAAGTATTCAATCAATTACAAATAATAAGTTCTTACTATAAAGATTTGCTGGAGATGGATATGAATTATTTCATCCTACCATTGCACATGTTATGAAGGCCTTATAACTGATATACTATAGTGTTAATGTGAATCAATAGTCCCAATTTATAAGCCTTTTAAAACTATGCTGCATTAGAAAGTGGTACCCAGTATGTGTACATGCCTCACATGTGTAGTTACCAAATATCCTTTCTCCATCTGTATTTAACAAACACGCCAACATACAAAAAAACATGAATTGATGTCATACTTTGAAAATAACAATGTTGTGCTGCAAAAGATTTCTAGCAACCTACTAAACTGAAAATGTCAAGAATAAACAACCTGAGAGTGAAGTAGCGGCAGCAACGGCAGCGGCAGCAACGGCAGCAGCGGCAGCAGCGGAAGCAGCGGCAGCAGCGGCAGCAGCGGCAGCAGCGGCAGCAGCATTAAGGTGTCAGTTTTGACAAAATGCAGATCTCCTCAAGGCATGACCTTGTTGTCGTTGTGCTGGGCAATAATTGATGTCACAGTGTAGTAATGGCTGAACCTTCCAATCCATTTGTGTTTGTGTTGTGTAGCTTTTTCACAAAAAAACTAACAAATACGTAGGAGCCTGTTTGCAGCCGTGAAGGATTGTGGGAGTGTGTATATTGCAGAAAAACAGACCTAGAAGGCAGTGTGCTGTCTCTGAGGATAGTGAGTGCAGATGTGTGAGCATGAGTGTGTTTTGCTTGTGTATGTGTGAGAGAGATGACAGAGCGGTGGACCCTCGGGGAAGACAGACACCAATAGCCATCACGGCAGAGGAATCCTGGGGGACAGCGAGCTTTCACTGGCATGGTCCATGCCGGCATCTGACAATCTGGCTGGAGACAAACACACACACACACACACACACACACACACACACACACACACACACACACACACACACACACACACACACACACACACACACACACACACACACACACACACACTGTCTGCCACCTTCTTTCAGTCTTTCTCACCAAAGCAAAATCTTGCAACAGTCTTTACGCATCACACTCACTCATTTCCAATTACCGGGCAGGTAGCTGCCGTTCCAAGACAATAGCTCACCAAACTTGATTACCTGTTCCCATGGAGCCAGTGGGACAACAGATGATGTCTGAGGTATTCAACGTAGCGAGAGTGTTCTCATGTTGCTTAGAGACTGCCTCATTTATCAAGACGGGCACACACAAGTTTGTGTGGTGAGAATTTCTAATAACATGGAATTTGAATCATTTCTATTCAAAGTTATTGTGTGAGCATTTCCGGTGTGCTACACAGTATGTGACGGAAACGGTTAAACAAAAAATAAAAACATGAATTTAATTGGGAAGCTTTGCGAGTATGTTATGTGCCCCGGGTGGTATGCAAAAATGAAAATTCAAACATTGGCTTTGACCTAGGCTGCATGCTCAGGGTCGTTGGATTCTTCACACATCAGCTCGCTGTTTGTTTTCTTCTGAAATAATAGTTTAAGTGTCACATGATTGTATTTCCTTGTGGAAGAGTTGTTTTCCGGTTGATTGCCTTCGTTTACGTCTCTGAATAGACACACTCAATTTCAGACAAGTTCACCTTCATTGTAATAATGTCGCCACCATGAACCTGTTTGTGCCACCATGAAAAGAAATCCCAGTTTAGAGCATCTCTGGTGCATTTCAGTCTTGGGAAGGATTCTACAAATTTGCAAACATATTCATGCATAGATTAAATGTAACTCAGTGTAAGTAGCCATGTGGCTGAGGGGAAGTGTTTCTATAGCAACCTTCAGCGCTATGATAGATTGCAAAACCCCTATGTGCCAACGCATCCAGACACACGTACGCTCTCCTGCACAAATTCACATGCACACCTTTTTCATTTGTTCGCACACGAACACTTCAACACACCCGTCCACACACGCACATACACACACACACACACACACACACACACACACACACACACACACACACACACACACACACACACACACACACACACACACACACACACAATTCAGACTCAGCAGGAAGACCAGACTGCATTTGATGACCTGGAGAATTCTTGTTCATCTATCTATGAAGGAAATAAACAGCTTTTATGTAGAGACAAAAATAACAACAGCATAGTCTCTTGCTTATAGGAAGATGTGGGGTACATCCAGAACGATAGTCGGGGGGTGGGGAGAGAGATAGACAGAAGGTGTGTTCTCTTTCTCCTCATTTAACAACGCTACGATATAAGGAAACAGCTGAGATTTGGACAGAAGCAAAAAACACCATCTGTATCTGAGAAACACGTGCTTCCGCTCTGCTCCCTGATATTAATCCTGTCACTGATAAGAACACCGAAGAACCTAAATCATGACCAATAAACACAGAATGTAGATTATTATGATAAAAATGCACTTTTGTGGTCGGATGCAGAGCTGCTGCTGCTGCTCCGCTTCATTAATATTGATGCCAGTGATTCCACACTGGCTCTCCGGGAGCAAGAGCTCAAGGATATTCAGCTTTTACCTTCCCTATCAAGTCAAATGCACTTTGCATGCATGTCCAATCATACACACATGCACACACACACACACACACACACACATACACACACACACACACACACACACACACACACACACACACACACATATACAGACTCAAGTAAAAAAATAAAAATAAAATCAACCCCAAAAACAAACACCCTTATCTCTCAAATGTTGCACAAATCCCATAATTACAATGCTCATCACTGTTCCTCTACGTTCCTGCCTGTAAATCATATGAATTATAATTGCTTCATTAATATTTTGATATATTTCCATCTTACTCCACCTGCAGTTTGAACTGAAAGGAAGAATCTTTAACCATGAAAGCAATAATACATCCAGAGAAATTATAAATAGATAAATACATATATGTGTACGTATTATACAGTATACACATGTTTATGTACATATTGTTTTCTATGTATGTCTATTTAGTACATATAGTGCATTTCCTATTTCTACACACCAACATATTTGTTTCCTTATTGCGCATCCTCTTATCTCTTCCCCAGGTAAACGACGCAATAGTAATTAAATACACTATTGTATATGCATATATGTATACGCATGTTTGTACATTTATTTATGGATGGATAGTCCATTTATTATGGATTTATTTAAATACTTCAACTAAATAATTGAGTCATAGTCCAGGTAGCACATGAATATGAAAGACTATGCTTTCTAACACTGTTAAAAATTAGCTTTTGACCAATACATTCACCCTTTACGCTCCGCCTGCCCTTAGTCAGCGAAGAGGTTGGATATCTATTTTTTTCCCTTTGCACGAGATCCTGCTGAAGCCACAGCTTGCTGCACTCCTCATCATTTCAGCAGACACATTCTTAAACCTTGGATGGATTCACTTGATACTAAACTGAACAGCAGGAGCTAAAGACACATCATTCTGCGTGTGAAGGGCATGGGAGGTACAAATGAACCACACTCTCCTGATTATCCTAAGTAACATTTTCTAGCTGATGGAAATGAACGTGCATTAATGGAGTTAACTGCAGATTCCTCCCTCTTACGGCTGGAGAGGGGGATCTGCGGGAGGGCTTTGAGAATTCAACACACCTGTTCACAATCAGTCAACCTTGCGGAAGTTAAATATTGTTTCATCTCCGACACCATTCCTCTCCATCCTGCTGCCTCCTTATAATCCAATAAAGAGCTTTCCCTAGACTTCAGAAGGACCGCTGGGGACTTCTCTAAAGGACACCTCACTCTTTTGTCTCTGTTGCCGTCATAAATTGCACTAAACTATTTCTCCTTTGTTCTACGAAGAAATACAATCGGATCGTTTTAAAAGACGCGAGTGCGCTCTGATTAACTTCTTTGCTTTGATAGTATGCGCCATGGTCCGGGCTATACCCTGCGCTGCAATGACAGTCCACAACAAAATGCCAGAAGGCACTGAGAACCTGACAACTACTCACACTGGCTTTGCACCTCAGCTTGTGTGAAGCGGCAGTAAGCCCAACGTGGGAAGTCAAAAGCACGCACTTCTGTCCCCGTTTGCTCAGAAGCAAACCGTCGGCAAGCATCTATACATATTGATGCACATTTATATAATGTGTTGCAAGACTGGTACAATAAAGGTTAGCTGTTTTTTTTTAATAAACCATCACAAACTGTTGTTATTGCTCACACGGTTTTGATAAAGAGAAATTGTGAAACCACCCGACTCACATGTAAGTTAATTCATGTGCTTATTGAAAGTTGAGAAGATGGATTTCTTTTTTAATTACTTTGTTATAGGTATTGGAAATATGCAGTCAACCCACACAGTTGAGTCTGAGTACTATGTGGAAAATAAAATATCAGGTTATTTATTTGCAGTGTGACAAGTGTCCTAATAATCACAAATAAGACTGCGACTACAAACACGAAATTATGCCGGTGAAAAGGACATATGGAGTAAAACTAATCCCAGAGGAGAAGGCTTTGGACAATGAGCAGGCAGGCAGGCGGGCAGGCAGGCAGGCGGGCAGGAGAGCAGGCAGGCAGGCAGGAGAGCAGGCAGGCGGGCAGGAGAGCAGGCAGGCAGGCAGGCAGGCAGGCAGGCAGGCAGGCAGGCAGGCAGGCAGGCAGGCGGGCAGGAGAGCAGGCAGGCAGGCAGGAGAGCAGGCAGGCGGGCAGGAGAGCAGGCAGGCAGGCAGGCAGGCAGGCACAATGCCTTCCAAATGGCTGTGTGATGATGCACATGCTGGCAGGAGTCAAACTCCAGGCTTTACAGGTCACAGTGTCAGATGCTCCGGGGTAATAAGATCTTATTCCAACCAGCTTTTATTCACGTGTTCACACAATTGGGAGCTGCTTGGCAGAACCAGAGGTTTTCACTGCCAAGTCACTGAGCAGATGGGGGTTAAAAGATGATCAAGAGCACTTCGACTTCATTTTAACTGCTGCAGGAAAGCTTCTAAAACTCTTTTTTAAATGATAATTCCGATGGCTTTGCATGTTGTTGCCCATTTAGCACAAATCCTATATTCAGATTATTTTACAACACATGCTGCAGTGCTTTTATATTCACGTTTTAAGCAGCCAATGCTTTAGATTCATGTCCATATGCAATGAAACCTAATGAGAGACCGCTGACATTTGCTAGAGTATTTGTGTGCACAACTTTGCAAAACATTTACAAAAACACGGGTATGGCCCTTTAAATAAGAGTTGAAAGGAGCATTAAGAGAATAAGTTCATGAACACGACACACCTACATTCCAGATTCAGGTGTTGACAGATTATTTAAGACAATGTTTGGGGTGAAATTGCTGTTCAACAGAATCTTTCTGCTGCAAAATGATATTACCGTCTGTACACAGGCTTGGACTGTTCGTTAAATATCAATTTCCCACCCAATTCACACAGTGGGATCAATATATTTCATCATTGCCCTCACCAGCAGCAGAGACATATTACAGCTCTGGTCATGGGACCTAAAACCCAATACATAAATATCAGATGCCCTTTTATCTCTATTATTTATTTATTGTGAATCATAACCAGATGCTTCACATTTTATATCTTAAAATAAATGCATTGCAGTTTTAGTATAAGTGAGTTACTCCAGCACCCACCTGTCCATATTTCTATATAAAAAAATACAAATATTTATTTTTATAAAATAAATATTATTATATTTTATATTATTATAAAATATATATTTTTATAATAAATAAATAATTGTGCATCCCCTCAGGGGTGGGGATGCACAATTATATATTTATTATAAAATATTATTTTTTATAATAAATAAATAATCGTGCATCCCCTCAGGGGTGGGGATGCACAATTATATATTTATTATAAAATATTATTTTTTATAATAAATAAATAATCGTGCATCCCCTCAGGGGTGGGGATGCAACATTATTTATTTATTTGATTATATATGTATATTGATTTTTATCAATCTACAGTCTATTTAATTGTTTGCACACAATGCCGGGTGCATAATTGGCTTCCCAAAAAGAGTATAAATGTGTGACGGCAAACATTTTTTCCCCGGATTCTCCATCTCATATGTAGCTAATATGGCAACCAGATTTATTGTGCCACTTTAAATGAAACACAAACAAGCACATATTCAGCATTAAAGATAATTAAATGAATATGATCCAGCTTCTCCAGCTGAATAGTGTACCAGCAACACTTGGATCAAAACTGCAGAGACGATCTTCTGGTATTGATAAGAACCTCCTATGCTGACCTTTAAATAAAATGCATTTGTCTATGACTGTGTGATTGTTTGTGCTCTTCACCAACAGCAATCCTCTCTGTCCAATGTATTTCAGTTTGTCTCTTCGCTCCCTCAGACTTTTCTCCTCAGTAAATCCATCAGTGAAACCCTTTGTGCAAACTTTTCTCTTTCTCTCTCATTTCGTTTGTTCTTTAGCGGCTCAGACTCGGTCTCTTTGCCTCTTTCTATCAGCTCATTGGCCAAGTCTGTGATAGTCTGTCTCTCAGAATATCACACATTGTTATTTCATCAGCGGTACCAGTGGCTCCCTCACTGCCTGCAAATGTGAAAAAAAGAAAATGAATTTTTCTTTACAGACTGAGCGTCATTATGCTCGTCCGTGGTTAATAATCGCCGCCGTCTAAACTGATGGCTGTTTTGGTGATTTGCAGCATTATTAGTTTGTTCCAAGAGATGTGATAGAAAACCAGTCAAACTAGTTTATTCTAGTGATCTAATCTAGTTCAGATCACCATCACCGTTTCAAATCATGACAAATGATGGTTGCAGCTGGATGCATGGACACACACACACACACACACACACACACACACACACACACACACACACACACACACACACACAACACCCTCATTCCTCCAACCCCTCTGCATCTGGCGCTGTTAGTTGTTCACAGTGGAGAAGCTAGAGGGAGCTGTGGGTGTTTAATATCAACACTCGGACTGCCTTTCTCTCTCTGTGACAACCCATAAATATAGACACACACACACACACACGCACACACGCACTCACACACACACACACGCACACACACACACACACTCGCACACACGCATACACACACACACACACACACACACACACCGCACACACACACACACACACACACCCGCACACACACACACACACACACACACACACACACACACACCCGCACACACACACACACACACACACACACACACACACCCACACACACACACACACACACACACACGCGCTCAGGTGAGTTATTAATATCTCACGAGCGGCTCACAGATTGGAATCAGTCCAGGCTGCTCTGATATGGAAATGCAGCGTCTGAATTCAATTGTTGCGACAAAGAAGAGAATAAAAAGGAAGTTTTTAAGTGCAACCTTTATCTGCATCGAGCCCATGGAACGAGACATTATACCCACAACAAGAGCAGGGAGTGATGTATTAAGGTTTGCAGCGGCCTTGACTACCCTCAGCGGGGATACCCTCTCGTTTCAGAAGGTGACTGACAGTTCGTCTTCATTCTGATTTCATGCTGATGGAATTGCGGTCTTTAAACAAATCATAAAGGCATAAAGTACATTTACATCACATTATCCCGTGTTCGCAGAGCCAGGCGTATACATATCTCTTATTTAGGATTTTAAAAGGAGTGTTCAAAGCAACACGACGGATGCAGGTTTTTATGGGGTTCTTTGTTATCCCTTGAGGCCGGTAGCAGCATGATACGGATACATCTGAAGTGCATTCAATACGACTTCCATAGGTGCAGGAGTTATTCAGCGTGATGAAATGGATGAATCTGCCTCTTTACATTCCCAGCCTTCACCACTGCAAAGTCAAAATGGCGTGAACCTCTTTGGGAGGTAATTGCTCTCCAAGTAAGTGCCCCATGAATTTCCTCATATCCAGATACAAATAAAGGGTGAAGCAAACAGCACACGGCTTTGGCCATTGTCCTAATGGTACACGCCATTTCTGATTGAAACCACAGGATGTTCCTGGTAATCTCGTTCCCCAGAATGTGAAAAAGGACAAGAGACTGATTCAACTCGGCCTTTGTAAGATTACACAACATTCTTTTTTTGCCAAACAAGTTGTTCCCTGTAAGTACTGCATGTAACTGCAAGCAATCACCTTACCTCATCCAGTACCTCGTCCTAAATCACATCGTTTCTGTGTCAACTGTCACACATCTCTACGGTATCTGCTGTGTTATTTGCACCCTTTCACCGCTGTTTCTTAAGTAACCACCAAAGAGTAATCTCCCACAACCAAATTTCACTATTATTTCACACACACACACACACACACACACACACACACACACACACACACACACACACACACACACACACACACACACACACACACACGCACACACTTATATATATACATGTATATATTAAACAAATAAATGCATATTAAAAAATATATATAAATATGTATAAATACAGAAATACAAATTGAAAAAGAAATATATATATATATATATTATATATACAAGACATTCTGCCTTTTGGATCAATACCTTTAAAACATAAAAATGATTTGAGAGAGATGCATGCACAGCCATTATGCCAACCAAACAGCATCTGAAGGACACAATCAGCATGATTTTGACAAGATCAATTTGGCCACCAGTCAACACAGAAGATGTTATTTAATAACTAAGTGGTGTTATTGATTGCATTTTGATATTAAAATGTACAAGTGTAAGCTTCTGGATTTTAATAACAGGCTTTATTTCATCATTGTTGGACAGTTGAAACATTAATAATGGTGATTTTATGGTGATGCCTGATGATTCATTTCTCTTCTATAAGACAATCTGTACTTTTTAATAAAATGGATAATTAGCCAAAGCAACGCTGCTTCGCCATTACAAAGATTTTATGTTTTAATGAAGGGGTCTCAAACTATCAGCCCGTGAGACAATTTCAGTTTTGAATCCATTATTAAATCTAGCCCGCAAATGATTTTTCCAACTTGTGTTTTTCCTTATTTTAGAGTAAACATTTAAAAAGATACTTGGGAATAATGGGAACAGACAGGCTTCAAGAAAGGTGGAAATTTGCTGTTCTCAAGTGGCATTACTCTGGCAATCATAAGGGAGCAGTATAACTCCGCTTCGGATTCCTCAGAAAATACTGTGGTTTCTATTCTGCAAAGCGCCCCCACCTGCTACACGGCAACCTGGCCATTGGTCCCCAGGTCATTTGAGTTTGCGAGCCTTGTTTTTACATTGCGCTGCCACCTAATGACCTGTACATTGCACCACATGTTGTATGAATTGGGGTCATGTATGAGTTTGTTGGCTGAACGATGGAAGTTTGAACCTCCTGTTTATGTTTGTGTCGTAAATATAATAGTATATGTACTGCCCAACTATGTGAGACAGACTGAAGTTTGTTTTGCCTGTGGGGGCGAGGGGTGGAAGGAATCATCAGGTCAGGCTTTTGGCAGGTTGATAACAGTGAAGTCAGAGGCAAGCTGCATCCACAGCCGGCAGCTTATTGATTAGTCACACTAAAACATTTACATATTTCAGCACCTGGAAACTGATGTAGGATGTTACACTCGTCTTCTTTATTCAAACAATAAGACAGTCGCAGCCTTTAAAAGAGCGTTTTGATCGGTTTATGTGTTATCTCTTAACGCAGGTTGCTTCACGAGGCAGTAAAATACGACATACCTTGCACATTTAAAAGACTGTGACTTTAAATCCATTGGGATTCCACAGGTACGGCATATATCCGGTGCATTTAAATCTCCACCGCATTCGTGCTTTTCCCGTTCCCAAGCATGACCGCATGAAAAGACTGGAAGCTGTTTTTTGTGTAAAGAAATCCAGGGCCTAATCCTTTTTACACAAGTTCAGAGATGATCTGTTCACTCTAGCCAGTGGGTGATGGGTCAGTAATCACACACTCAAACCTATTTAGCATGTGCAATTATATGCAAATATAACACAGATAATATTACACATACTGTACAGTTCAACCATTATCTTACAGATGTTGCAAAAGTCTCATACTTTACAGTAAGAAGGACTCTTAGTAGGACATTGTTGGTGAACCTTTGTGGTAATACAGTGTAGACAGGGGGATCTCAGTTCATGAAAGGCGAAGTGGCATGGGCAGAGGGAAAGTGCTGCGAAGGGCCAGACGTCATTCATCATCCCGGGACACCCCTGACACTCTCTTCTTTGAATCTCCACACTTTTTGAAAATGAACAAATGGACAACAAGGTAAGTTTGCGTGCTGCACCGAGTACCAACAGAGCAGAATACTTACTGTTGTTTGTCCTGAAAGGGGCTAAAGGCAGCTCACTATTGAAGCACCATCAGACGGCGGACCATAGTTCGAGCAGGGGGAGCTATTTGTTTTATCTGTCCACACAGCTCACAGCCATTCATCATACAGAGAAGGCTGAGCAACTATCAACGCACTTTCAATAACACAGAGGACTGGCTTTGCCACAACAACCACACAGACACACAGACTTGCATGTGTGTTGAATTGAAACAACATTGTACAACAGCAATACTGTACACACATAGAGGCACAGCTTTTCTGTGGCCAATTACCTCGGCGTTGACCTTTCAACCTCCCGCTGCTTTCTTCAGTCGTATTTCCCTCAGACCTGAGGGTTCCTGGGGTCAGAACAATTGCACTAGCCGGAAAGAACATGTTGTGCCACTATTTAACAGTGATGTCAAGACACGGACTGGGGTAATAGAAAAACTTGAGAGCTGCTAACAGCCAATAATTTAACGTTAGTGCTCTGCCGAGGACCGCAAAGGCAAACTCAGAAATTAATTTCTTGCAGCTCAAGCTGCTCACTGCAGCACCGACGTGCCTTGTTTGCTATGACACAGAATCTTGTGTGTTTTCTCTCCAGCGTAACCGGGGCTTGTCCCTTCTTTCCCTGGCTCATTTCAGAGCCTTTGAGGCAACACGAGAGAGGAAATTGTCGTGGGGTAAATAAGTTACGTCGCATCAGCGGTGCAGTAATGTGTTTCTAATGACCATCTAAAATGAGAAATCCTCTTGTATTAAGCTGAGGTAATTAATAATAGAAAAAACTAACTGACAATGAGCAGAAAAAGAATATGGGGAGTGCTCGACTAACTAGCCCGCAATATGGATTTATGCTGATATATTCCTATGACAGAGACACTGAAGAACAGTCGCCGGCTCCAAGTTGCACATTATATGTTCTTTGACATCAAAGCACGCCATTAAAAACCCTGATTTCTACTGTAAAAACGTACACTTAATAACACTTGCAATCAATAAAAGTGAATGTAAGTAAAAGTGGTGAGATCATACTGTATCTTTGGAACAAAATGGTATTTAAAAAAAGAAATTAACTCCTGGTTATTGAACCCCCGAGGGGCTGAAGGAAAAAACAGCACAATTTGAGAGGACGTCTGAAATGTACAAGGCGCTCAAGCTTTCATCTTGATCCAAAGGTCAAATATAACCAAATGAGGTTCAGCTGGTCTGAAATATTAGCATAAGTAAATTCCTATAAGTATGTCAATATTTTACGTTGTTTGTTTGCACTGAATGCTTTCGGTGGCCTTGTGGATGTCGGCTTTGATGTGCTTGGCTTTGGAGTCTAGACCTACTGTATCTTATACACTCTGGTTTGCTTTCATGCTTTGTCTCTGCCTGCTCCTTATTTCATGGCCTCTGTATCAATTTTTTCCTTTCACATCCATTTGGCCAACAACATCTACGCACATCGTATTATACGCACATCTTATTCTGCAGCCGTTATTATCCTGCATTAAGCCCAGTGGAACATGCAGGTACAATACAATTTGATTACAACACCATGTGAACACACTTGAATATCCCCAAACCTCATAATTAACTAGGTGAGGGAACTGAAAAATACAGTTGGGTTGACCAATAATAATAACATTACCTTAGAGAAAGCTACATTTAAAAGAATATAAAGTCACGTATCAGGATATGAAACATTTGTTGAAAGTATACAACAGCTGTTTGTTCAATAGGAACATCTCTTACACTTTGTCCAGCCTCAACTGAGCCTAAAATCACCTATTTTAATAAAATAATAACCACGAAGTGAAAAGGGAAAACTGTTTTTGTTCTAAAGTCTCCCGATAAGCTGGAATTTTCTTAGTTTTGAATCGTGAAAGTGAACATTTAAAGACAAATCGAAGAAAATAAGCCTCTTTAAGTGCTTAAATCCTTATTTGCTACAGACCTTCTGTGCGTCTATCATATCAGTGTAACTTCCCAGCCCCGCTGTAAACATGTGGCACCGTGATAATAAAGTGCGTGCGTTATAAAGCAGCTGATATCTCGACCAACATCATAACCATACATGTCATACAGTACATCTGCCTGAGGCCTACCGTGTCAGCTGGTGCTGCTGCATGTGCCTGACAGCTGACATCTGCGGGTTGAGTCACTGACAGCTTGTGCAATCACTGATGTCAGCGCACACACACACACCACTAACTCAAACTTAGTCATTGACAGCCATCTAGAAGCCATTTAAAACTTTTCTCTGACGTTCTCTTCTCCTTGATGAAAGACATTGATGGGAGAAGATGTGAACCCATATGCTTCCCTTGCCTATATCTCCCCATTCACTTTGTGAGGAGACGGTAACCTTGAGGTCTCAGGGTATTTTTGCTATTTATACATTTAGTCAGCAATTGGTTGAAGTTGCCATCGACCAACTGCTTTTTATTTATTGGGAAAGTCCACTCTTGCACAGTCTTATACATAATAAATCAAGTTTTTTTGTGATAAAATTGAGTAAATTACCTTTTTTCTTGTATATATTCACCTTCAATATGCCTCTTTAGTACGTGTTTTACTGCACTTCTTATAAATACTTTTTATAAGCCCTAAAGAACATGTCTGGACCAAGGAGTCCAGTCAGGACAGAGCAGAAATGTTGCCCTTTTTATTTATATTAACAGGTCTAAGAGTTGTGTCTATCTCCCCCTTTCCTGTATCTTTGGCTGTACAAAAGAAAAATTTACTTGTAGCTGTGCTGTAAATATCTTGATGTTATACAGTAACAGAGAAAATGCGCAACAACAAGTTACATATTTCTAAGTGTCTTACGGTGGATTTGTATCCGTTCACCACAGAGATATTCATAACTTTCCTCATTCAGTCTGTGGAAACTGCTGACTGAACAGCCACATTTATAACTTTATTCATTCCTTATCATTGACAAGTGATAAAAGGCTTCTGTCCAGGGTTCAGATTGCACTTAATGTGAGCCTTCAAATGACTAATTTCACATCACAAAAGTAATTCATTTTGATCAAGACAAAAATCCGTCACCAACATCGAGTAGACGTCTGCATCAATGTCAAAAAACACATTTGGAGACTTGTAAGATAAGTCGGTGAGCAGAGCTGTATGGATGCAAACACCGTGTCAGACTGATTACAATCAAGCCATTAAAGTCAGAATCCGTCCTCTGAAAACAAAGAAAAGTGTTTCCCTGTTCTATCTAGCATTTCTACCGCTTTAAACAAAGCGTATGCTCTGAAGTCAGTCAGTCTCTACAGGGATTGGTTTCCCATGTAACAGTAGATGATGCATACGTAGCAAGGACGTAAATGTCACAACAGCTCATATATGGACATTGATTGTTTCGAGGTGAGTTCACACAAGGCACTTATCCTCACATCTTGAAAACTGGTTCCTACAAGTCTCTTGATACCGATAGCTTTCTGTTAGCGATCTCTAGCTAACATGACACATTTTAGTGTGTGAAAGGGTATTTTGTAGGATACTGGGTTGCACGAAGGGTAGCCGATGACATTCATTTGCACGTGCAATTGCAAGCTGGTTGAAAGGTTTCCATTTAAAACATATTTGTTCCACCTAATAACAGTGAATTGTGCAGAACAACACATTATATCTATTACCAATCCATTTTTAGTGCTGTGCAGCTTTCAGCCCTACCAGAAGAAGGCTAAATGCAGAGGTTTTTGAGAGGTCTTCCTAAATAGAGCAGATAATCGTTGCAGAGCAATTAGGACCAAACTACTTGATAGGCTGCCAGCTATTTCATGCAGACAACAGAACACACTCACTGCAACACATGTAAAAGGGCGGCCCTTTTAAAATCAGCCATTGCTCTGCCCACTCTTCCTCTGCTGTGACCCTCCTGCTGCAAACACCTGCTGCTGTTCATGTTGGCATTTTGTGTTGGCTAAGTTAGCTCACCTGCCGACACTATAAAAGTGCTCAAGGACGGGCTGAAGAATATTTGCTGGTTATGGTTGGCGCTTCTCTCTTCTCTGTTTGCTACTCACTGGCATATTGCGAGTTGTGTCTTGGCTTTGTCAGGCCGTGCTGCTGCTTTGGTGCTTTATTCTTGACTTCTGCTGCTGTCATCTATAAGATGTATTTTTTATGGTATTAATTTAGTTTGTTGCAGTAGCTGTGCCTGTTTTCTTCTCTTGATGCTTGTGCTTTTATGCTGCTGATGTACTAGTGTTGCAATAATCTTGACATTTCCTTCACACAAAGCAATGGGCTCACTTTATGTGGCTGGACTGTTCTTTCATTCTCGCTTTTAAACTCAGCCATGTACCGATGGTCAACTTGACATGTGCTTGACAACATGACTTCCAATTGACTGCTGAAGTTTTGTGCTTGACTGCTGGCTGGATTCACTTTGACCGCTTTGTGACTTGTATTAAGATACTTTTATGCTGTTTCGTTTATGTAATAACAAATTATGAATGCTGATGTTTGGGTTTTATGTATTTAATTGGTTTTGTAATATTTCCCCCTTTTTTTTTTTTGGGCTACTGTTGCATACAGGTCTGTAATGGAGTATCGTACATTGGCTGTATGACATGCACATGTCAGGGTAATCTTGCGTGCAGCACACTCACATAGTGGTATTGCCTTCATGGAAACTTGAAGTAGCTTTTGACACAAACAATACAGGTCGTCACGTTCACATTTTCTCGCCACGACAGTATAATTCCGCCAATAATCAAACACCTAATTTTAAAGCAATGGGTTTATCTGACTGCTTATTTATTCCTCTCGCATTGTCAATGTTAACCCTGGATCCTTGTAGTGAGGATCACATGGGTCACTGTGTTTTTGTGCTTCACAATATGACTGCTGGCCCTGCTTTTTTGTGCTTGTCTGCTTGATACTAATTTCTGCCATTATCATAGGTTAAAATATACAAATATTTCTGCATATTTGCTACACAAAGGTAGGCCTCAGTGGCATATTTGACACCCGTTGGCCCTAAATGCTGGCTTTAAAAGCTGGAGTTTCCCGAGTGTGATGTCTTCAGCTTGGCAGCTCTTCCAAAAGAGTTTACTTCCTTTTGTTTGCATGCACGGCTTGCCTTTTGTTTAGTTTGAGTTTGTATGCTGCTGCTGCTGTCTTCTGTGTGCACTGTGCAGTATGTGCAGTGGTATTTATTTGGCTTGTTGTCTGACTTTCATTATGATGCTTTCATGCTGCTGATTTATGTTGTTGTGAATACTCATGTTTGAGCAACAACCTCTTTCCCCGGTTGTTTCCATGACTGTAATCTTGTGCGCATCCCATTCAAATCACTCACCATTTGAAATGTGCTTTGTTAGGGACTCAACCATGGCTTTTTGTCAAAAACAAGGTCATGTTTACATTTTCTTCCTGGAGGAATAATCGTCAGCCATTTGCCTCCGAAGACCTCTTCAAGCCGGAAGCTGGAATTTTCAATGCGTGACATCTGCAGCTTGTGATCTCCAGCGTCTCTTCTTGCTGTTTCTTTTGGTTGTTTTTTTTATAGAGTGTTTTGTCTTTTGCAATCTGTTTCTTTAATGCTGTTGTGTGTCTGTGAGCGTTGCGTATTTTCCTCATAATTGTTGTGGTAATTGTTGTCTACTGGCTCACTGGTTGCCAATTGGTTTCCAGTAGAGAGTAATATTGTTTTTTGGCCTCCAGGATGTAAACATGACTGTAATCTAGCTTGCAGCTCATTCACATTAATGATTTCCTCGTGATATTGGCTTCATGTAATCTCAATGTGTTTCTGCTGTGTTTTCCTATTGGAATTTACCCCACGTACTTCGTATTAAGCAAAGCTTTACAAATATTTAACTTAAAGCACTGATATTTTCTTTTATTCTTATTATATATTGGCATTTCTGCTCTTTCATTATCACTCTTAAGATTGAATCTATACAATAATGGTCATCTTTGCTATGTTCAGTCTGTGTTTGTGTGCTTCACGATACAACGTCTAGCCTTGTTTAGAGTTGTTTTGCTTACTTTGTGCTTCTCTGCTGACTGCTGTCATATGTGCTGTATACTCAAAGCTATTTATTTGGCATTGTTTGGCTTGTTGTCTGACTTCCATTATGATGCTTTCATGCTGCCGATTTATGTCGTTGCGAAATTTGAATACTCATATCTGAGATTTACGGGCTAAAACATCTTTGCCTGGTTGTTGCCATGACTATAACCTTGCAAGCATCCTATTCAAATATTTATTTTGTTGCTTTGTGTGAAACTCGACATGGCTTTGTCACACACACACACACACACACACACACACACACACACACACACACACACACACACACACACACACACACACACACAAGGTGGGTGGCCATGTTCACATTCTCTTCCTGGAGGAATAATCGTCAGCAATTTGCCACAAAGGCCGCTTCAAGTCGTGAGCTGGAGTTTTCAATGTGTGACGTCTGCAGCTGGGACTTCCAGGGTTTCTTCCCAAAGAGATTACTGGAACATCAGCATTCAGCATCACCAAGGTAAGCGTAGGCTAATGATGTATCTAGTGGTGAAGTATACATCATTCTATGAAGTTGTAGTCGTCGCTCTTTTCCTCAAGTGGAGATGCTAACGATTGTCAATTGTTGCCTATTAGAGAGACTTTGTATGTTCGCTTTATGGATGTAAAGATGACACATGTAGGGAATGTTTGAGTTGTTTCCATTCACATCATTAATTATCTTTTCGACTGACTTCCGGAGAAACTCTGTGGCTTTTTCGACACACAAGTTTGTCATGTTAACATTTTCTCTACACACTTTCATAATCAGCTCGACATTAGAAATACTCAAACTAAACGGCCTGATTTTATTTATGTGTTATTACATCGTCACCTTGGCTTTTTGCAGGTCACTGTTTTTGCGCTTCACAATATGGCTACTAGGCCTGCTTTCCTGCTGGCTACTTATTTCTTCCGCTGTCATCTTTGTGTCGTGTGTGTGTGTGTGTGTGTGTGTGTGTGTGTGTGTGTGTGTGTGTGTGTGTGCAATGCTATTTAATCCTCTGCTTTATTTTTGAATGTTGCTCTTGAACAAATCTGCTCTGAAATATTTGCTTCATTGAAACCTCAACATGGCATTTTTCACACAAAAGGGTGTTTTGGCCATATCCACATTTCTCTCCACACACTTCACATTTGTTGGTCTTTAGTACAGAGGAACAATTTATATTTGCTTCATGGATGTAAACATGACAGCAATCTTGCACGCAGCCGATTCACATAATGATTCCTCTCTTTTTTTTTTTATGGCTTTTGTCACAGACAAGGTTGCCACGTTCCCATTTTCTCCACACGCTACATATATTCAGCAAAATCAGAGACATGTTTTACTCTGAGCAATGTTATTATGTGTGTGTGTGTGTGTGTGTGTGTGTGTGTGTGTGTGTGTGTGTGTGTGTGTGTGTGTGTGTGTGTGTGTACTGTATACCAGTTCTGCACAGATTTGAGATGTGTAGTGGGCCTTTTGATGACCATTGTAACACTATTGTGCTGCATGACCCTTCTGGTTGCTAACGCTGTACAGGAATTTATTTCTGGTCTTTAAGTCATTTGGATGAACTCCCGGCTGCTGGAAGTAGCATGATAACAAGCAAGTGGCCATTGTGTCCTGAGGCGCTGCAGGGGTGACATTGAGCAGATTCTGTGGAGCTACAAGGCGATACAGACTTACAACCTCAGTGAAGTGCCCGAGCAAGGGGAAAGCAGTAGAAATCCTCTTTCTTCTTTTCCCTAACACGGGACTGAGCTGGCAGGAGTACAAGGCTAGGATAAATGGAAGTACATCAGAGTGGAGGGATGAGATTATCCTGGTTGGGATTTGGATTGGGACTTTGAGGAAATGCTGAAGGTGGGAGTAAAGACGAAGTTCTCACCTAAGCTACTGCAGGCTGGCAGAGAAGCGGTCGGCTGAAAGACGAGAGAAAAGCCTGAGATGTATTAAGTTCCCATCGGTTTCTCTCAAGTCTGTACATAGAAAGATGGACAAAAGCTGTGAGTGTCGATGTTAAAGTGTCTGTGAGAGAGTGTGTGTACGATATTGGGCCAGCCGTTAACTTCAAACCGGTACACTAAAGTGATTAATCTACACATTATGAATACTTATGTAGCAATAAAGGCAATTATTTGTGCACATTTTGATATTTTTCTGGTTGCATTAATTACAAATCCCATGCTAATACATGCAATTAGAAGCACTTCAACAAACAGTTTAGCGTGTGTGTGCTTGTTGGAATATTTCAAGGACCAATTAAGCAGTCCTCTTAACTTTCCGAGGTTTGTGTAAGTAAAGATCTCCAGAGCTTATTGGTACAGCAAGAGTGTGTAAAGCCCACGCTCTGACCTCGTGACATTGCTGCTGGCGCTGTGGAGATTAGCAAATGGCAAGCATGACATTATTAAGAAAAGTCGTAGATACCGCAGCAGTGAACGAGCGCTAACACGGAGTCCTCTGCTACATTAGAAGCCTCTCAGAGAAAGTGCATCATTAAATTTTCACAACTTGTCTTTGCAGAGACGTATCCATTCAAGTTATTGTTATTTGAAGTAACAAAATACACGGCGGAGCAGGATTTAGTTTATACTTTTTGTTCTCTGTTAGCAAGTTGTTTCATCCCGATACAGAGATCTGCTCTGGCAGCAGTTTGCGGATAAGACCAGCATGTTGGGTGATGACTTGATTTCTATATTATCCTCTTCACCCTCGTGATAGAAGGCAAAACATGCTTCAGCAAGATTGCTCACATTGACTGGTTGCCTTGAGCCACGTTATCACAGCGGTCGTTGTGAGGATGTGTCCAGAGAATCCTCTTTATTATTATCTCCTTTTTTATTTTGAGTATAACAAGTTTCCTTTCCTGTTAAGCAGCAGCTTTAATGTTTTATAAAGTCCTATTTGCTTCTGTAAATCGGGTCTCAAATCTACAATAACTAGGACGTCATACTGTCCTGGATCTTTACAGGGAACAATGTATTCTACTCTGCAGTGTTAAACAAAACGACTAGGGCTGGTGCACGATTTTAAATATGAATCTGTGCTCGAAGGTTGGATGAAGTTTGTTAATCCAGCACAAAAGTTTCTGTATGATCTTTTCCACAAATCAGTTGAATTACTTAATTAGCAGAAACACCGGAAATCTGTTAGATGGTAAATGTGGTTGTGTTGTTGGTCCATTGGACTTGGATTAGTACCACATACCACATCATATAGTTTGCAACGCCCAAGATGAGCTTTTTTTTTTTTCAAATGCACAAAAAGAGGGTTATAATACAACAAAGTTATATTTAAAACTCAATGCATTAAATCACATTTTATTATTTAATTACCTCTAGTACTGACGTGCACGTCGTCCTTTAGGCAGATGTCTTGTCACCAACAAATTCAGTTCACTTTTGCACTCCAGTACACAATTTTACAATTAAACGGTCAAACTTTTCAAATGTTTTCGTTGCATAATTCTCTCACTTCAATGGATTACTTAACGTCTACACGGATGGGCAGTCCAGACTGAAGTTTATTAGAATAAACTGAGATTAGCTGCCTGAATGTTGCATCGCTGTGTAATTTGCAGAACTCCACCAACGTTTATTAATTTTCTAATCGATTCATTTGCTCATTTAGAATGTAAATCCATTGTGTACGCATGATGAATTTTCTAAGGGGAGAAAATGTTACAAATGATTCTCTATTCAGCCAATTAGTGGTGCTTTTATCTTCTTCTTTTTGACCCATTACAACGTGTCCCTCTCGCCACTGACCACATTGCTGCATAGAAATGTGCAGCCAGAGACAAAGAGGCAAGAAGGGTTGAATGGCTAACTTTAAACATTTATATGCTCGGAGCCCTACTGTCAGTGTGGGAAGAAATAAGCTACATTATATAACGGCCTCAAAAAGGACCAGGGTTTCTTCTTCTCTCAGGAGTCCATGGATGCAATCAAATAAAAATGTGCGATTGTTCTGTAACTTCCAGGAAAAGCTTAATGAGACTTTGAGGAAGATCTTGCAAATGCATCGTGTGCCTGTAGTGATTTTTACAGAGCCGTTTCCCCCTCAGGTCATGAAAAACTATCCATGAACCTGAAGTGGGAAGAAAAAAAAAACCTGTAAATGACTAAATTTGAATTGGGGATACTTTGAATAAAGCAACAAAATAAAGGTTGTCATGAATTATGTATTTCATCATGACATTATAATTAAATGCATTAACACAAAATATTCCTCTTTTAATTATTCCACTCTTGTGTTTTTGTGAAGGAATGTCATGTAGTTTGTTGAAAATGAGGAGGTTGCATGCATAACTGAGTAGAAATATTTCCATAATGGGACCTAAACTGTATTCAAAGGGGTAGAAGGTTATATAAAAATAAAATACAAATGACAGAAGAGAGACAGTGACTTGTGTGGACTCTCTGAAAACATAGCCGCAGCATACACAAAGTATTTTTGCCATCATGAATCTCAATCTAAAATCATTTAAAACAGCTTCTCAAATCTGTTGATTCCAAGGCCTGAACCCAAACCCCATTCGTACTGTTACTTGCTGTAAATAGTCATGTAGACTTCTACTCATCCTGGAAAATATGCAGGGGGTATCAACATCTAGATACTAAGTGATAACTCCATTGCTATTATTGCACCCACATTAAAGATGTTCCACAAGACGAACAGCTCTCTCTCCAGGACGGCAGCAGTTGTGGAGTCTCCTCCAACCGCCGTAGAAGATTTTGGTTTTAAATGAATGGACAATAAAATCAATTACCTAGATCTGAACATTCAATCAAAGGCTTAATTACAGGTCATTTAATGCCTCAGCTGGACTTGATTCTATGTATTATGCAGCTGTGAATGAATCAAATGTAAGTAGTGTGAAGGAAGAAGCCACATGAGATGTGTTTTGTGGTTAAAAGAAATAGCAAAGTTCTCTCCACGGCACAACGGCCCATTAAACTTGGAGAGGTTCTGGCTAACTTCTCCAATAGGCTTCCTATGGGTTTTCAGCAGGACTCTGTTCTTAAAGAAAGGTTTGCCTAACAAACCTGTTTGCTGTAAATAAATTCAAGCCAGCTGTTGTTTTGGGAGAGATTTAAATACTTGTGTGTCCAGGTTTTCCTCCTCCAACATCTAGTCTCTTGTAGTTAATTATTCAAATGACCTAATCTACCCACATGGCATATGATGCGTCTTTATTATTATCATTGAGACAAAACTACTCGGTGCATTATAAAGAATCTTCTACTTCAGTTAAGACTCTAACTTCTCTAAAACTCTCTGTCAGTGTAAATACTTTGGTTTATACATAGTGCTACGGTTTGTCCTATCAATATTGCAACAAAGCCGTCCACTGAGTCATCGTCGCCACCGCTGTACTCTAAAGTTCTGACTGTCCGTGAGAACGCTCTATCTCCAGGTAAGATCACAGATTGCATTGATCTCACATTCACACAGAGTAGCTAATGATAAAACAGCCTTGCCTATTTTGTTTCCATCTATAATGCAGCAGCGTCAGCGCGAGTGTTTGCCTGACTCTTGCAGCCTTTCAACTTAGATTGCAGAAGCTTTCACAAAATCTGTTGTTAGTCTGTCTCTATTTTAAGTGTTTTATGACACCTAGCAGTTGGCAGAGACGGAAGAAGGGAGGAATATTCTGCTGCTGAATTAACGCGGGAGATGGAGGAGCACAGTCGGCTATTGGTCACTCGGAATCAGAATTTACAAAGGCTTTTATGACAAAGAAAAACAAAGTCACTATTACTATCTCAAACACTTCTAATGGTAAACTCGACACGTAAACAAAGGTCTACATACTGTACGTGTTACTGCCTGGCTTCTAAGATGAGATCAGCCTCCCTGTCGCCTCAATTTTAGTAAAGAAGACCAAGAATGTCATGCAATTTGACGACTTTTTAAATTTACTTTATAACCCCTCTCCCCCCCCCCCACGCACAACAACACACATTCATTGCACATTTGCATTTTTCTCCCGAATGATAAATTGCTGTTAATACTTTTGTTTGTTTGCCGTCTCCTCTCTGAGTTGTCTGTAAAGTCAAGAACACCTTTTTTTTCAGCTGCAGTCTGAAGGGTGCTGTGATTACCGTATATTATGAATATTATTTGCAGACTGAGCACACATTATTCAAAACTGCTCTGAAAACCCCTCAGAAAATGTTCAAATGGTAGAATGGTGCACTCATCCTGTTATACTGAGTCGTGCACACGTATACATGCAAAACGGACAAGTCCTCAATAATGAGACAACTAAATTGACAAAATCATCTGTTCTTATTCAACTAGATGCAGTCTTTTCTATGTTCCCTCAGAAATCCAGTGACATTCCTGTGCTCTAGTGTCCAGAGAGGACAATAACTATAAGGAGCAAAGTTCGGATCCTCTTTCTAGCTACTTCTATTTGTCATGCAGTACAAAGAGTGCTTTGAGGTCTTTAATATCTCCTGTGGAAGCATTGACCCAAAAACAAAACTACATGCCACAAAGCCTTATACAGTAAGTGTGGCAATATTGCCAAAGGCACAAGTGTAACTTCACACTCTTTTGTGATGCATTAATGACGGCAAGTGGAGTCCCAGGAGTAGTAATATCTCAGGTTGAAACTAAGGACGATGTAATGCTTCTTTTTGAGAGCTGTATTAGAACAGTAGCAGTAATATTCATGTTTTTATGGCCTTTATGTTCTGAGGACTTTGTTTGGACACAAATGTCTTCAGTTTTCACTGGAGTGTTAAGACATTAGGATAAAATGGTAGAAATATCGATGCTGAAACACCCTAAATGAAGCTGAATTATAGTGTCTTGGCTCTTCAGATATTCTGCCAGTGAAGTAGGCTACTAAAACCGTGCTGTAAAAGGTAGTGAGATCACTTCTCACCAAAGCAATGGAAAACTATTCCGCTGAGGGGCCCTCCCACGAACACCTGTGACGCAAAACTCCTCTCAGAGGCGTAATGAAGTTGTGCAGAACAGGGAGACTGAAACAACGGAGCTGACACATGTGGGCCAACATCACAACATGTCAACAGAAATAGTCTTCAACTGGGGAATGAGAGGGTTACTTACATGTGGGTGGACAGACCGCGTTCACAAGCCGCAGTGCCTCGAATCCATGACGGAGGGCTTGTCTCTGTCCGCGGAGACTGAGGCAGCTATCATGACGGTGCTGCGGGTGCCAGATGGCACCGTCTCATAGAACGTGTGGATGAGTGAGTAACGTAGGAAACTAGAGGTGTGACATGATTGAATAAAACTGACTTTTGGAAAATTAATGTTTTACTATGCTCTGTCATAAGTGGAGTCAGTAACTCCTGCTACTTTTACAATATTATATTATACAATGAAGTATTAAGTCTTCCATAGGGTAGACCTTAGTCTATATCTCAATCCCATCTGTGCAATCTTCCATAGTTTATACCAGAATTTATAAAACGGACATGTCAAATCAAGCAATCTGATTGGTTCTTAGCCGTGATATAATGAGCGTATATCACGGGTAGAATTGTAATTACTTTTCACAACAAGTCAGTATCCCTCCGCGTCTGAGAAAAAACTGCAACCGTTACAGCTGTTAAATTACGTCCGTTAAGAAACAAACGTACAAAGCTTTACTATGTAAATAAGAACAGAGTTCCACTTGTTCGGTTGCTTTTATTATAAATAATATCAGCGTGAAATGACAATAATCAAACACGTACTACACAGGCTGAAACACAGACGTGTTTACAGTTCAATCTTGTCCCGGGTTCCGGTCGCGCATGCGCCAATATAAGGGACCGTCCATTTATGCAATCCGTATATTACAATGTTCTCTACTCTGGAGGAGTGGATCGATCAGTGCCTATCTCCAGAGAAAAAAGCCCCTAAAAGACAACATGCAGAGCTACGTGAAGAGCAGGTAGACCAAATGGAAAAAAACGAAATGAACAGAACACCACGCTAGCTGTTAGCGCGCTAGCTGTTAGCACTATGTTTTGTGCAGAAGGCAATGGAGGGACTATTTTATTTTGAACATCTTTATTTAATAATAAAAACTATTTAAATTGGAGTGTGTATTTTTCTTTCATATTGCCACACTTGGTAATCGTTTTATAAAAGCAATAGCTCACTTCAGACCGTGATATATGGTCATTATATCACAGTTAAGGGGGTTGTCGGCCCGATGCGAAACTGTGATATAATGAGCATATACCACGGCCTGTCGTGAGCTATTGCTTAAATATACACTCATATACTGTACCCCCTCAACTCAAGATCTTCTTAGCGTTTGGAAAACCCTGCAACCCTTTCAACTTTATTTTTTATAGTTTATCTTATTGGTTTGAATTGTCGTGCCTACACTGAGCATATAGAATTGTATGTGGGTAATTGTCATTAAAAATTACCCACAGTTTTCCTTTATTCTTTTCTTTTCTTAGGAGTAGTCGTCATAGCAATGGTCACACATATCATAAAAGAAAATCATTTTTCTCTACTTTATTCACAGATACACTTGCATTATATTGTAGCCAAAGTGTATGTTGCATATATTAGTATTTGTAAGAAAATCCTAAACAGATGGTTATTATACTAGAGGGGGTTTAGATTTATCCACCCACAGAATCTGTTTTTCCTTTTCAATGTTCAAACATCTACAAAGCGCTTCAGCAGCGATGACCGTGTTCAGTGGGAGAGAATGTTTAGTTTTGTACAAGTGGTCTTAAATTGACTGTACAAGTCTTTTGATCTGCACAATAATCACATACATGTGCAGCACTTAGCATGATTTGTGCAGCACAGAGCTAAACAATCCTCTTCTTCCTCAGACTTTGACTTTGATAGAAACATCTTCTTTTCTTTTTGAAGTCACTGTAGAGTAGAATGAAGAAGTCACTGGAGA
Organism: Cottoperca gobio; assembly: GCF_900634415.1. Taxonomy (NCBI): domain Eukaryota; kingdom Metazoa; phylum Chordata; class Actinopteri; order Perciformes; family Bovichtidae; genus Cottoperca; species Cottoperca gobio. The sequence continues at coordinate 22,383,592 of NC_041360.1, forward strand.
TTGTAGTTAAGAGGGAGTGAACCACATCATGGCTTTGGTGTGCTACTTTTTTTTTTTAAAAACCACCCAGGACACTGCCGGCCCAGTGCCAGAGGGGGGCACGGAGAGGTTGTGGATGGGGATGGGGATTGGGATGGGGGGGGGGGGGGTTAGTTTGAAGTATTGATGGAAAGAGCAGCAAAGACAAAAATCAATATTTGCTGGGTGGATGAAAATCCCCTCAGCTTGCAAACCGGTTGTCTGCAGGAGTTTGGCTGATTCTGTTCCCTGGTGTTTTTTACTCTGGGTGCCCTTTATCTCTTGCCAGAATCCCTCATTCAATGTGCTTTACTCTCGAGCTCTTTATCATACAGATTGAAAACCGAGGGAATCACCAAGGAGTGAATCGCATGTAAATGGGAATTTGGTGTCCGTCACATGGTTGTGGACCTACTTCACGCTTTGAGCTATGACCTTTTCTATTGTACCTCATTAGCACCATTGTGCATGTGGGTATCGGTGTGTATGTGTGCCTGTAGCTTATTGATGCATTGGTGTCCGAGTCATTGCTGCTTTTACCTAAAGCTGATAAATGAAGGCCAACTTCACCTCTCCCACCCAGGATCCTTTGCTGCCCCTGGCTAGTTTCTCTGCTGTGTATTGATGTAGAGACCTAGAGACCGGTGTCACTTGTGCCCTTTAACCCCACCTTCAATTTGCCTTCAGTGTATAGTAGGCAGTATTGAGAACTTACCAGCTTTTGCTCAAACCACTGCAGTATAACCTTCCCGAGTCCTTTTTAGAAAGGAGTTTATTAATTGCACTATGAATGGAAAACTACTACATTACTTAACCCTCCAATCAAAAATAATCTGCAGTGTTCCCAACATGTCAGCTCTGTCCAATAGAGGCCCAGCTAGACACATCAGTCATGTAACTCTGCGTCATTGGCAATGAGGCAATCGGTCAATACGTCACAGTGTTGTGTCAAATGGTGGCAGTGATGGAGGGCATTGGTATGGGCTGGGAGGGGTGCGTTCTAGGTTTTGTCTGGATAAATCTTTAATGCCAGCTACCAGTAGCTTCTGCCAAAACACTTGGTCTCAACAACAAGCCAGCGACTGCCTCTATGTAGGAGCCCTCTTATTGGATGAGTCTATAGCCCACATCTCCCCACATCTCAATTTCACAACGATGAGAACTCTGCTGTGAGGATAATTGTGGATTTGTTGCCCTGCGCTTTGAAACTGAGAGGGGAACCGAGGAAGAGGAGGGAAGGAAAGACGAAGAGAGAGCAGTGGAGTATTACATATGATAAAACAATCAGATAACTACTGTTAAGCAACATTTACTTCTCAATGCGATTTTATAATGAAATCTGCTCCTCAAAACTGCATATTTTGATTGCATTACATTCTGCCAGAGCATGTAAGTGCACTTCCAATTTACATTATGCTATTAGCAATTCTCATTATGTTATACTCATACTTATATGCAATCCTGCCTATGTAAGTACTAATATAATACTTTTAGTCACATTCAGGCTAAATGAACTAGAATCCTGATGGGGTGTAATGTAAGTCTGTGAACTGTTAGGTCCTCGTTGCCAATGTATGTAAAAATGTTCCCCAAATAATGCTGATTTAATGGAAATGTTTTTTCAAGAGAAACACATTAAGACTGTTGCAACAATCCAAATGGACTTTTAAAGGAAACGTAATAATCTAATTATTTTGAACGAGACAATGCAACTTTTACCAAAGAGTGGCCACTGGGCAATTACAGGATAGTGGCACATTTGGTTTTCTTTCTTTACCTCAGAGACTCTTGAGTTGATTGCTTTAAAGACAGTCAGGTTACCACATGATGATGAAATAGAGCTGGAAACAATGCACTTACACTGGGCCTTTTTATTTTTTGATAGTACAGTTGAACATAGTCAAGAAACGGGTAGTGAGAGGAGGAACCTGGGCTGCTGCATGTGTTCAGGACTAAGTACACATGCCTACCGCTCTACCAGCTGAGATATCAGGGTGCTCTGTTTTCCACTATTTCAAGATTTAAAAATGTTTAGTGTATCAAGTCTTACAATGAAGTTGTATTTCACTTTTTGGTTACTCTTTAACATTTAACAACACACTAAATATATTAAAATAAAACGTGTTATGATTCTTTCTTTACCAGTTAGCTATGGTGCAGGATCAACATTATCTGTAGTACAATCACCCCGCTTAATAATTTCAATTGGCGATTGGAGCGTCGGCATTGAGCAGGTGCAGTCCACTAGAGCAGTGAATCACCGGACCTCTCGCTCTGCGTGTGAAACATCACCTGATTCAGAGCGCTCACCCTCCTCACCCTCCTCACCCTCTACCTCCTGCCATTTTCTCGCAGGCCCATTGAACCCGTCTTCCTGCCTCCCTCCAGCTGGTGTCTCTACCACACACCAGATGGCTCGGATTGCCTGAAAAACGTTTACCCTTTCAGTGTGAACGTGACAGATTCTTTGCCAAGCGTTCACATCCTTTACCACCAGTACGGAGGTGGCATGGTGGCTCAGCGGTTAGCACTGTCATTTGACAGAAACAAGGTTCAGTTCTTGTTTTTGTGTGGACAGTTTAATGTTCGCCAGATTTCCTCCCACCATTAAAAGACCAGTAATTGATTTTCCTTCAAATCGGAGCGTTGCTGGCTCTCCATGTGTGCCCTCTGAAGAGCTCCTGCTTTGTCCCTGGTTCCTTGACTGCTACTCAAAGTTTCATGGGATAAGTTCCATCCCTGAATAGAATGAAGTAAGTAAACGGTAAACGGGAACGTTTGAGTAAACTGACGCAATGGCAAGCATCCCCAAACACCCCATAGATCAATTAGCAGTTGACAAGTATCTTTTGTCATATTTAAAAAAACATTAACTATTGTTTCAGCTACGGTTCAGCAACGATCGACTGACGCAGCGATCTCTGAACCAGAAATTACCAACAATTTTCTTTATTTTATGGACCTGTTTTTTTTATATCAAGCAATTGTATTCCACACATAATCAACATCAATGGCATGAATATCATTCCATCCTAGTTTAAACATTTACTTAAGAGTTTTCTATTTATTTTAAGGAGGAAATCTTGCAGTGAGTAAAATTACCCATGTCTGTTTGGGTTCAATTCGATAATCCAAATGACTTTAGTATTGAGCACCCAGTCGTGTAATGATAAAATGTGTAATGGCTAAATCAATAAGACGCTAGAGGTTGAACTTGTATTGACAGAGTATAAAATTAAATAGTTAAATCAATGAGAGGAGATTAGACGGACGTGCTTTTAAAGTGCTTGAGTAAGGAATTGGAAGCTCACAAGGAGATATTCCAAAATATCCTTTTATTCATTTTAATTGACTATATTGTTAGATTTTTGGTTAATAATTACAATAAGAAAACGGTATAAATATTACTGTATCGACATATCTTTTGTTGCTTTTGTGAACATATCCTGTTTTTAATTTGGCATTTTTGCAGCCTATCAAACCATTGGACTGCAGGCGATGTAACAAATGGCAGAAGAAGAAGAAATGGTGCCTCCACTAAAAGTTTGCTTTTGCAAAATGCACTTTTAATAAGACATGATGGAACAAGACAGCTAGTCGCAACCTAAAGTTACATTACACACGCATTTTGAAATGAAGCAAAAAATACAAAAATAGACGGGACAGCGTGTGAGACTACATAATGGTGTGAGACCTTTTTATTTTACACAAGACATGACACTGGCCGGGACAGGACATCTAATTATCTGACCTTTTCTCACAGTCACACCAGTGGCTGAAACGCAGGCACTTCACTAGCAATGCAATGTCAACGACCTAATCTGTGTCAGGACTATGACTAGTAAAGTTCAAGTCTCAAGGATTTTAATTACACATGCAAGCAATGTGAAATATAATTATATCTTGCTCTCATTGCCTTTTGATTCAACTTCGCAAACATTTTAGGCTGAAACCTAACTTGTATGCACAGTGTGCCTGAGCTCTGCCCCAAATTTGCCGATGAGATGACCCACATGGGCAATCTTCTCCTGTTGTAACAGCGAAGAGTGCACAGGGTTTCAGTGGTGATCATCTGGCTCCCAGTGATAGGGTTGAGGTTATTTGAGTTATTTTGCTTTTTCCAAAAGAAATGACTGGGTCCTCTGAGAGAACCATTATAGAATGTCAAGAATGTTTTCCTATCAGCTTCCACAACTCTCCAGCACCCAGGAGTAGATGGAGTAAGAAGCGCCAAAGTTTATCTTCCTTTTTCTTTTTTAAACACCTCCTGGACCTGATAAACCACAAGGCTGAAAGATGTCTGAAGGCTATGCAAACACCTAGGGATACAGTGAAAGCCGTAGAAACTTCCAGATTGACAAAAAAGCCATAATACTTTTCTTTGCTACATACCGCTGTCTATCCCGCTTTGCAATACCCGAGAGGAATTGAGAGGAAAGCATGAAAACGATATCCGTGGTCTCTCTGGAGTTCAGCAGATGTCGCGCCTGTGGTCCAGAATTTTTAGTAGAAGTGCTGGATTGTGTGAGGCCAAAGAAAACAGAGAAGGTATGCATCCGGTAAAAAATGGCAAATGTGGGTTAAGCGTGTGGATTCATGTTGCGTGTCTTGTGTGTTGTGTAGGCTGACAGTCAAGCTTGTGTGGACCAGAGTGTACAATTTGCCACTGTTATCATAAAAGATACTCCTCTCTGATTGTACGTTTATGAGTTTCTGCCAGTTCCCCGTTGGCATTTTATATGAAATGCTTTCATCACTACCTAACAATTCATAGACGTATACTGGAGACTCCAGCTGGAGAACGTACAAGAAGAGATATGATGGAAATGTGGTAATTGAAGTGTTCTGCAGAATCTCAAGGCTGTCTAGATGTGAACCCTGGTCAGACTTGTAATGGGAGCAAGTAAGCGGTTGTTTGTTTAATTATGAATGGTTTTACCTTGAAATTAAATATATCCATGTCTAGATTCCAGTTGTATTTACCACAGCCTGTGGCAATTCAAAGAACTCAAGTATTTGGAGTTGTGGCCAGATGCAATTTTTCATGTGAAAAGAAAACACAAGTGGACACCCTTCTCCATATATATGTGCATTTTTGGTCTGGGGCAGTTTTTCATGATTTGGGCCAAAATTCCAATTAAAGGGAATTCTAATGCTGCGGCATACAATCATACCGCAGACAAAAGTGTGCTTACAACTTTGTGTTTGAGACATTGAGACATTGTGTCATTTCCTTGTCAAGATGAGAATGCCCCTACGCGCAAAAAAACGTCCGTATTCAAATGGGCTTTGGTGTGGAAGAACTTGAGCGGCCTGCATAGAGCCCTGACGTAAACCCCAGCCAACACCTTTCGAGATGAGTTGGAGTACCACCTGCTAGCCACATTGCTCATCACTGGCCCACTTCAATAATGCTCTTGTGGCTGAATAGGAGCAAATCCCTGTATCAGGTTTCCAAAATCTTGTGCAAAGCCTTCCCAGAAGACCGGGGGCTGTTGTAGCTGCACACGTAGTTATGCTCATGGTTTAGGAATAAAATGTTCATCAATCACAAAGGTCTATTAAGATGTGTCTACATACTTTGTTTGCATATCTATATATACTTTTAGTCACACCGTGTAGTTGTTGTTTGACGCTTTATCGGTTTGATTCCCAAACATCAATTTAATATACTGTACATGCTTTGACATAAAGTTATTAGGTACACCGATCTAAAACCAGAGCAGTCTAATGCACACAATTCAACTTTATGACCTTTTTAGGAAACTGCAGTTTGAGGTGCTGCTGAAGTGTGTGCCGTTATACAGAGAGGGGTTTCTGTTATTTAACCTACCGTCAGTAATGCAAATGGGGTAGACAAAATAATAGAAAACCCTGTCGGTATAATGCAGTACAATTCAACAGCTTCCAATCCAGTGAATTCAGATGTGGCCAAGAGCGTGGTGATAGTGTTTCAACGCGGGGTACAATCTTAAAAACTATGGATTTGGCCTTCAGCCTCCTGTGGAAAACATTATTGAATGACCAACTTGTTTCCTAATGATGTGCTGTTCTGCATGTAGTGTTCCATACATTGACCATATCGCCTAATGTCGCCCATAACAATGAGCAGAAGGAGACAGGTGGCCAGCGACCTGTGAGAGCAGGTCCCTCCGGATGCTGGCTGATGATGGTGAAAACATGGATGGGCATTGTATTAATCCAATTCCATGGCAGTAAGGTGGAAAATCCAGCAGCTGTCTGAGCTTTATATAGAAGAGCCTAGGGCATGAGAAACCTGCAGTGATTCAAATGGCACAAATGCACTGGGCCTGAAATACAGCACTCTTCCCCTGGCATATAGATTTCCCCGGCTGCTTTTTGCCTTTCTCTTCCCCTCTCAGCAACACTCTGCTTAATTTTACATTCCCTCCAATTTACTCATTTGCTGTCTCTTATACTCTGATGGCCTTTCTGCTTATTTCTCTGCCTTCAGTTCCTGTCTTTCATCTTCCCCTCACAACCCAATTGCTTGTGCAGTTACAGCCCAAATCCACCCCACCCTCCCCTCCCATCTCCTCATTCACTCGCGCTGTCACCTTGTCCTTCTCCGCTCTTTGCTCTCAACAGGGACTCTCAGCAGTCTTTAGGGGTGCTGCATAACTCTCAACAGGGAGTTAAGGTGCGGCTGAAAGAATATTGATGGGTACATTTCTTTCTACTTAGTGAAGATGCTGTAATATATCTGCGGGGTTTGATAAGGTTGTCGATCAATAGCGGTGACCTAATAATTTCTTAGCAAGGTGCTGAGATTTTGAGATTGAATTGCTAGAGAGACACGCACTGTTTCAGCCGCTCGACAATGGAGTGCAGTGACCAGCACCACAAGATATTTCAGTCGTAAAGGCTAATGAGCGTCATTCTCATGCCAAGAAGGCAAATGACCATACCAGTGACCATAATTACAATCCTGCATATTGCCTCTTCACAAAGCAGCTAAGAGCTGGATATTGACGCAAACGGGGAAAGTGGAAGAGGAGGACTTTTATGTAATGTCATCTATTGGCTGCGTCCAAAATAGCTTCATTGCGAGTTGTTGGGACAGCAGC